>NC_059429.1:130507887-130527182 GCF_021028975.2 Sphaerodactylus townsendi | reverse complement strand
CACCTTCCCTTGCATGCCACCCCTCCCTCCCTCCCTTCACTCCCTCCCCTTCCCTTGCATGCCACCCCTCCCTCCCTCCCTTCCCTACCTCCCTCCCCTCCCCTGATGCAACCTTTTATCATACGCAGTGGCCATGTAAAAAAGCAAAATAATATTGGATTATGATTCAAGATGAGATAGTTGCTAAAGGTAGTGAAAATTAAATTTGTATTAGGTAATGAACCTTGGCTCTGTATATAAACGGACTCTGTAATGTTGATCAGCAGCCTTCGTTGATAGGCATTGAAGCACCCAGCCTGTGAACACAGCAGAGTATAAGGGTCAGAAGAGATCTCAGATTGCTGGCAGAGGCTCCTTTGGCAACGGACTGGCCAACGCGGTGCCGAGTCACAGCCTGCTGAGCCCACTATTTGGAAGGGGCATGGTAAGGTAGCTATGCTAAGGACTGGGCTGTGAAAGTCTTACAACCTATTGTCGAAGGCTTATGCTGCTGGAATCAACTGGCTGTTGTGGGTTTTCTGAGCTGCGTGGCCGTGGGCTGGTGGGTTTTGCCCCTAATGTTTCGTCCATATCTGTGGCTGGCATCTTCGGAGGCATGTCACAATGAGATGTGTTTCTCTCCATGGAACCGTCACAATGGGCTTTGCTGCTAGTATGATCGAGGATGTTTGATGTTTGACTTGTTTGTTGTTAAGTTGCCCTGAGCCCTTTGGAGAAGGGCGGGATATAAATCTAATGAATGGATGGATGGATGGATGGATGGATGGATGGATGGATGGATGGATGGATGGATGGATGGATGGATGGATGGATGGATGGATGGTATACACACAGTGTGTTAACATATGTACATATATGTGTGTGTGTGTGTGTGCGTGTGTGTGTGTGTGTGTGTGTGTTTAGGGGCCATAAAGTTGCAACTGAGTTATCCTGTAGCATTTTCAGTATCAGAGATGTTCAGATGTGGTTTGTCATTGCTAGCTTATAAGAAAAAGAAGGAGGGGGGAGGGGGAGGAGGAAGAGGAGGAGGAGGAATTTGGATGTATACCCCCCTTTCTTTCCTATAAGCAGACTCAAGATGGCCTACAAGCTCCTTTCCCTTCCTCTCCCCACAGCAGAGGTAAGTGGGGCTGAGAGAGTCCAGAGAGAACTGGGGCTTGCCCAAGGTCACCCAGCAGGAATGTAGGAGTGCGGAAACACATCTGGTTCACCAGATAAGCCTCCGCCACTCAGGTGGAGGAGTGGGGAATCAAACCCGGTTCTCCAGATTAGAATCCACTGCTGTTAACCACTACACCACACCAGTTGTCTCCCTTCCACGTATTAACCATGGCCAAGTCTGCTTAGTTTCTAAGATCTGGCAAGAGTGGGCTAGCCTGAGCTATCCCGTTCAGGGGGAAAATTGTGTTTGGGATGAAGTAAATAGGAAAAGACCTCTCTTTCTTCTAGCACAGGCTGTGCCCTTCACTCTGTCTTCAGCATTCATTAGACAGAGAAATAGATCAATATAACAAATTGGCATCGCCACCTAGCCTTGTTCAGTAAGCTGCCCGCTTAATATTCTCCCCAAATCCTTATATCTTGCAAGAAAAAGGAGCCGTGGAGAGGAAAGAGGCCTGGTTTCTTCGTTAATATGCTTGGCTCAAGGATGAAGAGAGAAATGAACAGACCTTCCAACATCTCTTTAGAGGCGTCATAAACATGGAATCAAAGCGAGCTGATGCAATTTCATCCCGATCTTCACTTTATCTTTCTCATTCTTCTTTTTAATTCTTATTTTGGCTGGCATGCTCCCCTAAGTGGAAAAAATTGGAAAGGGCCCCAGAGCCGTCATTCTAAGCGTCTTCCAAGAGTGATATTTGCAATAAATGTGTGAGAAGGGCTTCTGTAATTTCTAGCTGTAAGATTATCAGATTAAGACAGCAATTGGTAGCATAGTGGAAAATGTAATAATATCGTCCAGAGTTAAGGAAGGTCGAGGCAGAGCTATGCCTGGTTAGTGGGAAGATCTTGGCCACTGCCATTGTCCTGAGAAGAAGAAGAAGAAGAAGAAGAAGAAGAAGAAGAAGAAGAAGAAGAAGAAGAAGAAGAAGAAGAAGAAGAAGAAGAAGAAGAAGAAGAAGAAGAAGAAGAAGAAGCCGCCGCCGCCGCCGCCGCCGCCGCCGCCGCCGCCGCTTTCACAGCCGGATTCAACTGGTTCTGGTGGGTTTTCTGGGCTGTGTGGCTGTGGTCGAGACCAGTGGTGGGATCCAAACATTTTAGTAACAGGTTCCCATGGTGGTGGGATTCAAACTGTGGCGTAGCGCCAATGGGGCTGGGCGGGGTACGACGGGGGCGTGGCCAGGCATTCCAGGGGCGGGGCATTCCTGGGCGGGGCTGTGGCAAGGACGCAGCTGCTGCACCGGTCCTTGGGCGGGAAACGAGTGCACGCAGGCGCAGGCTGCCACGCACACCAGGGCACCTCCTGCTAGACTGCTTCCAGTTCTGCGCGCTACTGCTGAGAGGAGGGGCGTCACTAAGGCAAAAATCACGTGGCAAAATCACCAATTAGTAACCCCCTCTCGGCACACACAAATCATTAGCAACCTACTCTCAGGAACCTGTGAGAACCTGCTGGATCCCACCTCTGGTCTCGACCCAGAAAACCCACCAGAACTAACCCAACACTTCTGTTTGGAGGGGAGACCTCCGAGAAACATGAGGGGCGTGCTGTGGAGGCAGGAAACGGCAAACTGTCTGAACAGCGACTGCTTCGAAAACACATCGCTGGCCAATGGCCATAAATTGACCTTGACTTGATGTGGGGGAGGGTGCCATCCAGTCACAGTTGACTTATCACAACTCCCGCAAGGGGCTCTTAAGGCGACTGAGGAGAAGAAATGGTTGACCGTAGAAAGGTGCTATTGAAAGAGAAGTCAACCTGTGTTGACTCTTATCAACCTATGTTCTGCATATGGTTTGAAAAAAACAAGGGAAACAAATTACATCCTGCCACGGAACCATTTGTCAAGAGTCTGGCAGCTCCCGCACATGCAGAATAACGCACTTTCAATCCACTTCCACAATTGTTTGCAAGTGGATTTTGCTCTTCCGCACAGTAAAATCCAGCTGCAAAGTGCATTGAAAGCGGATTGAAAGTGCGTTATTCAGCATGTGCGGAAGGGGGCTCAGCGATGACCTGTTATCATTTCAATTCTTTCCTGCTTCTTGCAATGAGACTGTGGGAAAGGACTGGGAGCAGGTGAGAACCTACTTGCTTTCTCTTGCTTTACATTACCTTTCTCACCCTCTGGGTTGACTAGCATTTGGCCTTATCTCTTGTTCGACCTTGAAGACTCTTATCTCTTGTTCGACCTTGAAGACTCTGCTGGGATCCGGAGGTTGGAGGTTAGAGGGATGTCCGGGAAGAAATCTTCACCAGGTAATGCTGTATTGAGACTCAGTTCCAGTAAAAGCTGGTTTGTATCTGTTAGCAGTGTTCCTTGTTCAAGTGCTGTTGACCTCCTGGCAATTACCAGTCTCTTGGACACAGATTCCTGGTTATTGCAGGGAGATCGACAGTACCAGACACTGTGACATGCCTCTGAAGATGCCGGCCATAGATGTGAGTGAAACAGTAGGAACAAAAAGTACCAGACCACAGCCACACAGCCTGGAAAACCCACAACAGACAGTTGATTTCTGCCTTTAAAACCAACTTACCGCATTCCTGAGATTAGAATAATAGAATCATAGAGTTGGAAGAGACCCCAAGAGCCATCTTGTCCAACCTCCTGCCAAGGAGGAACACACAATCCAAGCACTCCTGACATACGTTCATCCAGCCTCTGTTCAAAAACCTCCAAAGAAGGAGACTCCACCACAATTCAAGGCAGTGAATTCCACTGTCAAACAGCCCTGACGGTCAGGAAGTTCTTCCTAATGTTTAGGTGGAATCTCTTTTCCTGCACCTTGAATGCATTACTCTGTGATTCTCAGGAGGAAGTATAGAACCCTTTTAAAGAAATAAGATAAAAAACTTAGATGCATCAACCCCCCTCCAAAGAAAGAAAGAAAGAAAGAAAGAAAGAAAGAAAGAAAGAAAGAAAGAAAGAAAGAAAGAAAGAAAGAAAGAAAGAAAGAAAGAAAGAAAGAAAAAGAACCAACGAACCAGGGGGCATTCATTGAAAATGCTGGGGGGAAGAATTAGGACTAATAAAAGGAAACACTTCTTCACGCAACGTGTGATTGGTGTTTGGAATATGCTGCCACAGGAGGTGGTGATGGCCACTAACCTGGATAGCTTTAAAAAGGGCTTGGACAGATTTATGGAGGAGAAGTCGATCTATGGCTACCAATCTTGATCCTCCTTGATCTGAGATTGCAAATGCCTTAGCAGACCAGGTGATCGGGAGCAGCAGCTGCAGAAGGCCATTGCTTTCCCATCCTGCATGTGAGCTCCCAAAGGCACCTGGTGGGCCACTGCGAGTAGCAGAGAGCTGGACTAGATGGACTCTGGTCTGATCCAGCAGGCTAGTTCTTATGTCTTATGTCTTAAGAAAGAAAGAAAGAAAGAAAGAAAGAAAGAAAGAAAGAAAGAAAGAAAGAAAGAAAGGAAGAATGGAAGGAAGGAAGGAAGGAAGGAAGGAGAAAAGAAAGAAAGAAAGAAAGAAAGAAAGAAAGAAAGAAAGAAAGAAAGAAAGAAAGAAAGAAAGAAAGAAAGAAAGAAAGAAAGAAAGAAAGAAAGAAAGAAAGAAAGAAAGAAAGAAAGAAAGACCATGTTGGTAATCTCAGCCTGGAATCCAATTTGCAAACTAGATTTAATTTTCTCTGCCAGAATCAACAAGAATAGGAAGTAAATAATATTCCGACTAACAGGGCTCTCGCCACGGGCACATGTTACAGCTACAAGCACTTCTGAAATGTTGTTGGAATATTAAAAGTACATTACGAAAACATTGATTTTAGACTTGCCTGGCAGATTATGTTCCTAGAAGCACTTTCCTTTCAGGCGGAAGAAATATTTGACAATGTGGTTTGCAATGTTCCGGGAATGTTTGCGTGCCTTCGGACGTCACTTTGTATAATGGTTCATTTTCAGTGTAGAAACACTCTTGCCGGTTTGAAGGGCACAAAACGTCTGTGATTCCCCCTATACAAACATTAGCTCTGCAACTCTCCATTGTTGCTTTATTCTAGCGCTGACGTGACCAGTTCCTCGAAGAGTCCCTTGGCTGGAACACTGATGCAAATGGCTAATTATGACTTTGATGCAAAGCGTGTTTCCTTTGCATGAGCACATTTCTTAGAATTCCATATGGCTGATTCCATCATTAAAGCTCTTTGGGGGACGTTGGTGAAAAATACGGACTGACAGAAGGATAAAAGGGAGACGGGAGACAGTCCAGTAGTCTGCCTGAGCTCCTTAGAGAAAGGGCTGGACAAAAATGCTAAATAAATAAAAAGAAACCAACAAAACAGCGCAGCGGTGTTCCACACAGCGACAGTAGGGTGCGTAAGCCTCTTACTATAGAGTTCTGGTAGGGCAATGGCTTCCAACCTTGAAAGCCAGTGTGATGCAGTGGTTAAGAGCTGGTGGACTCTAAACAGGAGAACTGGGTTGGACTCCTCCACCTAGGAGGCAGAGGCCTATCTGGTGAAGCAGATGTGATTCCACACTCCTGCGTTCCCGCTGGGTGACCTTGGGTTGGTCACAGTTCTCTCAGAACTCTCTCAGCCCAACCTACCTCACGAGGTGTCTGTTGTGGGGAGGGGAAGGGAAAGGAGCTCGTAAGCCACCTTGAGTCTCCTTACAGGAGAGAAAGGTGGGATTCAAATCCAAACTCTTCTTCTTCTTCTTTTCCCTTGCTTACCCCTTGGCAACCCATTTCTCTAAATTGTACCCCATATTAACAATCCGTTACATAATTTTGTACACATCCCCAAACACCCTGGTGTGTACCCCGGCTGGAAACAATTGCATTAAGAGATCACTAGGGTGTCAGAGCTGGGTGAGGCAAAAGAGGTGCCAGATTGTCAGAAGGCGGTTTCCACACAGCCAAGGGAGAGAGCCTGCATCGGCATTAATCATGCCGATGCAGGCTCTGGGGCCGTTCGCACAAACGGCCCCATGGGATGCGCAGCTGTGGGAGCAAGCTCCGCACAACCACGTATTCCCCCTCTTGGCCCCAAAGGCCTCGTTACCTTCTGCTGGCAGCCGCATCGCTCTATCGTCGCTCTGAGGAGGGAAGGGGACATGCCCCCTGGTCTCCAGTGCTTCAGCCGTCGCTGTGGCCATGGGGGTGTGTCCCCTTCCCTCCTCAGAGCGACGCGGCTGCCAACAGAAGGTATCGAGGTGTTTGGGGCCGGGAAGGGGAGGGGAAAATGCCGGCTTCCACCCGCTGCCGTTCGCATGGCAGCGGATGGAAGCCGGCGTTTGCAGGAAAACTCGCTCCCCAAGCGAGTTTTGAATACACCATTTGGGTGGGCACAGAGCGCTGCTGCATCGATTTGGCAGTGGCGCCTGTGCGAAGGGTCCCCACCAAAACGGTGTTTTACCGGGCTGAAGCCATTGCTTTCAGCCCCTGCAGAAACCGCCAGAAGAGAGAGAACATAAGAAAAGTCATACTAGGTCAGATCAAGGTCCATCAAATCCAGCAGTCCGTTCACACTGTGGCCAAGCAGGTGCCTTCAAGATATATCACTCTCATATCCAGTGATATGAGAACCAAGATGGTGCCGTGACTAAGGTCGATGGGCTCTAATCTGGAAAACTGGGTTTGATTTCCCCATTCTTCCATGTGAAGCCTGTTGAGTGACCTTGGACCAGCCACAGTTCTCTCTGAACTCTCTCTGCCAATGTTCCCTGTAAACCACAAAGAAGAAGTGTTTGCAAGCAGTTACTCTTCTGCAAGGAGACTCAAAGAGGTTTAGAATCTCCTTTCCTTTCTGCACCCCCCCCCACACAACAAACACCCTGTGAGGTAGGAAGGAGCAGGGTATGGGGGGAGTTCAGCCAGGGACTTGGCGCAGGGGGACGACCCCTAGGACAAGTCCTGGGCACAGTTTTGTAATGGTGCACCACAGCAGCCCGGCCAGTGGTGGGATCCAAAAAATTTAGTCACAGGTTCCCTCGCCAGCCCCCCCTCAGCAAAGGGGGGCAGAGGCGTACCTAGGCAAACCTGAGCCCTGGGCAAAACCTGAGTTGGATGCCCCCCCCCGCATGGACAGCCCCCCCACCACGACCCCCAAACATTTTTTGCACCAGGTCATTTCTAAATCATCATCACATTATAGAAATTGCCCCAACTCACAAATCTGAACACAGCAATGGTGAAACACACAGGTTCTTTGATAGAGACTGGTGAGCTAAAAGGTACGAAAGGCTGAGAATCCATGAATTGCAGTACCTGGAAGGGATTCACCCAGTTCAGGGAGTGACATTATTAGTCGCAATTGCTATATGGAACCTTCACGTTCAAAGGCAGGATGCCTCTCGGGGAGGCGAGGGCGTGGAGGTGGAAAAGCGGACCCAATTAGTAGCCCCCTCTCGGCACACACAAATAATTAGTAACCCACTCTCGGGAACTGGTGAGAACCTGCTGGATCCCACCTCTGAGCCCGACCTTTAGAAGAAGAAGAAGAAGAAGAAGAAGAGGAGGAGGAGGAGGAGGAGGAGGAGTTTGGATTAATATTCCCCCTTTCTCTCCTGCAGGAGACTCAAAGGGGCTTACAATCTCCTTGCCCTTCCCCCCTCACAACAAACACCCTGGGAGGTAGGTGGGGCTGAGAGAGCTCCGAGAAGCTGTGACTAGCCCAAGGTCACCCAGCTGGCGTGTGTGGGAGTGCACAGGCTAATCTGAATTCCCCAGATAAGCCTGCACAGCTCAGGCGGCAGAGCTGGGAATCAAACCTGGTTCCTCCAGATTAGATACACGAGCTCTTAACCTCCTACGTCACTGCTGCTCACAGTAACACTTATTAGCTCTTACCCCAGCATGTGGAGGAAGGCTCTTGCTTGATAGGGCCAAAGCAAAGGGTTCGGTTCTCTGTGTTTGCAAAGAGCAGGACGTCCAGTTCATTCTTCTTGACTCAAGCGGTGCAGAGAAATCGTTCCCCGTCCACCATGGAAGAATTCCCGATACTCTGCCAGTACGAAAGCACCGGAGTTCAGCCAAAGGGCCTCATAAATCAGAACGAGCAAGCTGCCAGTTTCGACGGCACAACGAACAGAGATAAATCTGTCCCAGGCTGAACTTCACTTGCCCCCACACACCATTCTTTCTCCTTTATTATAGACCCGAAAGATCCATTCGAGGGCAGGTACACCACTGATACCACCTGCTGGATCATCAGGGCTGTGCCTACCCTTTGTCAAAGAAGCAGAGACTAAAAAGTTATAGAAACATAGAGTTGCAATGCAGAAACACACAGTCAAAGCACTCCTGACAGATGGCTATTCAGACTCTTTTTAAAAACCTCCAGGCTCCACCACACTCTGAGGTAGTGCATTCCACTATCAAACAGCCCTTACTCCAAAGAACTGTGACTAGCCCAAAGTCAGTCATAAGCCACAAATCCCCTGTCTGGCTCTAATACAGAATTAAAAACTCCATTTTAATATAAACATTTAAAAAGACATCAATGAACATATAAACTATGCACACAGTGGACGACAACAACAATAATTTGAGACCCCGCAGACACTCATGCACAAAAAGGGAGAGAGATTCTCTGATTCTCCCCTTGGGTTAGGGGTTAGGGTTAGGGGTTTAGGGGTTATGGTTAAAGTTAAGAACAAAGATTTTTTGAGGAAAATAGATGTTTATTAAAATATCTTTACAACAACAACAACAACAACAACAACAACAACAACGGGTTAGGTTTAGGGGTTTGGGTTAGAGGGTTTGGGTTAGAGGGTTAGGGTTAGAGCATTAGGGTTAGGGGTAAGGGTTTGTGTTAAATGGTTAGGGTTAGTTGTTAGTGGTTTGGGTTAACTTGAGGGTTAGGGTTAGAGGGCTAGGGTTAGGGTTTGGTTTAGGTTTATAGTTAGGTGTTAGGGTTGGAGGGTTAGAGAGTTAGGGTTAGGGTTTGCATTTTGGGTCAGGATTCATGAACCAATGGCCTGCAAATAATTCACCTAGCCGGTGGCTCTCAGGCCCCTTCCGCACATGCAGAATATTGCACTTTCAATCCATTTTCACAATTGTTTTGCAAATGGATTTTGCTATTCCGCACAGTAAAATCCAACTGCAAAGTGCATTGAAAAGTGGATCGAAAGTGGATTGAAAGTGCATTATTCTGCACGTGCTGACGGGGCCAAAGATTCAAACTTGCATTGACAAAACAATATCCAAAACCCCCTTCTGGATGTGATCTTATATATGACTGGATCGAGACTCTGTTCCCCTACGAATTGTTAAGATCACAGCGCAGAAAAAAAGATCTTGTTGCAATCCGACCTGGGGCTCCGTTGATTTATGGTAGTTTCTCCTCCAAATACACACGCATCTAGGCAGTGTAAGAGAAGGAGACAGGCTAAATTGGTTAATTGAGGGCACTGGCATAATGCCCATTGGGCAAGGTGGGCAGCTGCCCAGGGCATCCCCTTGTGGGGGGCATCAAAATGCTGGGTTCGTTTTTGGGTATTTTAGTGGTTTTCCATTTTTGGCCTGCAGGGGGCGCAGTTTTTAGGCTAGCGGCACCAAAATTTCAGCGTATCATTAGGAGACTGTCCTTATGCTACCCCCCAAGTTTGGTGAGGTTTGGTTCAGGGAGTCCAGTTATGGACTTCCAAAGGGGGTGCCCCTATCCCCCATTGTTTCCAATGGGAGCTAATAGGTGATGGGGGCTACAGTTTTGAGGGTCCATAACTTTGCCCCCCCTGAACCAAACTGCACCAAACTTGGGGGGAATCATTAGGGCAGTCTTGAGACTGTGCCTTCAGAAATGTGCCCCCCACAGCCTGCAACCCCCATTGACAGCAGTGCAGAAAACTCAATGCAGAACAAAGATTCTTGGGCAAATTTCTAGGATGTTCCTGCAGGGGGTGCATTTTTGGATGTTTCGGCACCAAAATTTCAGGGTATCATCTGGAGATAATGGCACCCCCCAAGTTTGGTGCAGTTTGGTTCCGGGGGGCCAAAGTTATGGACCCTCAAAACTGTAGCCCCCATCTCCTATTAGTTCCCATTGGAAACAATGGGGGATGGGGCATCCCCTTTGGGAGTCCATAACTTTGGACTCCTTGAACCAAACTTCACAAAACTTGGGGAGTAGCATAAGGACAGTCTCCTGATGATATGCCGAACTTTTGGTGCTGATATGTCTAAAAATGCACCCCCTGCAGGCACCAATGTCCTGGTGCAAAAAAAATTGGTCGTGGTAGAGTGGCCGCCCATGGGGGGGGCGGGGGGGCATCCAACTCAGGTTTTGCCCAGGGCTACAGTTTGTCCAGGGCTGCCTCATTACACCCCTGATTGAGGGTGATCTTCAATGCTGCATGTTATGGTGTAGCTTTTCCATGCTCCTTATCGCTCTCCTTCCTCTTTCCTCTACCTTTTGCTCCTTGTCTTCATGCTGTATTATTGTATGCTGTGCCGTGTTGCTGTATTTTTCCTTGTTTACTTATTTGAGTGAGCTTGATTGCTTGCCAGTGCTTTGTGTCACAGGACTATTTTGTCTTCCTCTTTTACACAAGAACATAAGAACATAAGAACAAGCCAGCTGGATCAGACCAGAGTCCATCTAGTCCAGCTCTCTGCTACTCGCAGTGGCCCACCAGGTGCCTTTGGGAGCTCACATGCAGGATGTGAAAGCAATGGCCTTCTGCTGCTGCTGCTCCCGATCACCAGGTCTGCTAAGGCATTTGCAACCTGAGATCAAGGAGGATCAAGATTGGGAGCCATAGATCGACTTCTCCTCCATCAATCTGTCCAAGCCCCTTTTAAAGCTATCCAGGTGAGTGGCCATCACCACCTCCTGTGGCAGCATATTCCAAACACCAATCACACGTTGCGTGAAGAAGTGTTTCCTTTTATTAGTCTGTAAATTTTATTTTCTGTAAATATATTTTTGTAGCCTGACTTTTAATACTTAGAACTTTATTAAAGGATAACTCCTTATTATAACTCTGCTACGTTTGTTTTTGTCTGCTAAAGAACTGGGTAGTTTCAGTTCTTTGATCAAAATCCAGCTGCAAAGTGCACTGAAAGTGAATTGAGAGAGCATTATGCTGCATGTGCGGAAGGGGGCTTAGCTTGGAGAAGAGGAAATTGGGGGCGGGGGAGGGGGATGATTGATATCTAAGTATTTGAAGGGCTGTCACTTAGAAGAAGCCAGAGAGTTGTTCCTGTTGGCAGCAGAGAGTAGGACTTGCCATAATGGGTTTAAATTACAAGCAGAAACATTCCGACTGGAATCCTCTCTACTCTGTTTCTACATTAGGGTACCATATCATTGGGTCCCGCCGTCCTCCCTCTTCTTTCTGTTCTGAGGGGTGGGTCTGATATTAGGTTTATTGGGCGCCTTCTATTGTATGACCGTCGTTGTAAATGGGATTTTAGTACTTATTTTAGTAATCTAAATTGTTGGAGCCATGTAAACTGTTCTTATTGTTTGTTCCTCGTTAAATAGTGTGCTGAATTTTATGTGGTAAACCTCCCAGAGCCCCTCAGGGATGAGGTGGTATAAAAAACTAATAAATAAACTAATAAACTAATAAATAAACTAATAAATAAACTAATAAATAAACTAATAAATAAATAAATATTAGGGGGGGAAATTACAGCAAGACTTGTGCAACAGTGGGATCAGCTGTCCAGGGAGATGGTGAGCTCTCCTGCACTGGTAACTGTTAAGCATTGGCTGCTCTGGGATGCTCTTGTCTGAGCCAGCCTTGAGCAGGGGGTTAGGCTAGATGGCCTCTAGGGACTCCTTCTGACTCTATGAATCTATCCTCATCATTCTTTATT
Organism: Sphaerodactylus townsendi; assembly: GCF_021028975.2. Taxonomy (NCBI): domain Eukaryota; kingdom Metazoa; phylum Chordata; class Lepidosauria; order Squamata; family Sphaerodactylidae; genus Sphaerodactylus; species Sphaerodactylus townsendi. The sequence continues at coordinate 130,515,231 of NC_059429.1, read as the reverse complement.
TGAAGCCAGAATTTCACACATAGAAATAAAAAGAAGAAGAAGAAGAAGAGTTTGGATTTATATCCCCCCTTTCTCTCCAGTAAGGAGACTCAAAGGGGCTTACAATCTCCTTGTCCTTCCCCCCTCACAACAAACACCCTGGGAGGTGGGTGGGGCTGAGAGAGCTCCGAGAAGCTGTGACTAGCCCAAGGTCACCCAGCTGGCGTGTGTTGAGTGCACAGGCTAATCTGAATTCCCCAGAGAAGCCTCCACAGCTCAGGCGGCAGAGCAGGGAATCAAACCCGGTTCCTCCAGATTAGATACACGAGCTCTTAACCTCCCACGCCACTGCTGCTCCAAGTCCTGATGAAATGAGGGGGGGGGGGGGTATGATTGAAGTCTATAAAATTATGCCTGGGGTAGAAAAAGTTGACAGAGAGAATTTTTTCTCTCTTTCTCACAATACTAGAACCAGGGGGCATTCATTGAAAATGCTGGGGGGAAGAATTAGGACTAATAAAAGGAAACACTTCTTCACACAACATGTGATTGGTGTTTGGAATATGCTGCCACAGGAGGTGGTGATGGCCACTAACCTGGATAGCTTTAAAAGGGGCTTGGACATATTTATGGAGGAGAAGTCGATCTCTGGCTACCAATCTTGATCCTCCTTGATCTCAGGTTGCAAATGCCTTAGCAGACCAGGTGCTCAGGAGCAGCAGCAGCAGAAGGCCATTGCTTTCACCTCCTGCACGTGAGTTTCCAAAGGCACCTGGTGGGCCACTGCGAGTAGCAGAATGCTGGACTAGATGGACTCTGGTCTGATCCAGCTGGCTAGTTCTTATGTTCTTATGAAATCTGGCATTGAGTGGGGAGATTTGAAAATATGGGTTGATTTTGTGTGTGTGAATATTTGCAGGTGTTGGTTCTAGATAAAGGCTGGCGAAGCACAACTGTTTGGCCATAGGCTATCTTGCTCCGTGGCTGTCCTTTGCAGTTGGACTTCCCACACTTCCTTGACAGGTAAAGGTGCAACCAGTTGCAATTGGAAATAAGAAACAAAAGGAGGCTGGGATTAGAATCCCCTGCCCAGCTGGAAATAGCTCTGCTTCAAGGGAACACAAGTGAATTAATGCTCAGTCTATGGAAACTGTACTCGCTTTTCTGCAGCTGCATTATTGGGAGCACGGCAATGGGTTTTTTTTGCAGGCGAACGTTCAGAAACGCAATAATCCTTGGGCCTCATTTCTTATTCGGCCTGCCATATGGAACGTTGCCTGGTTTATCTGCCTCCGACGCCCGCCCGTACCTGCTGTTTACCTCGCCGGTTGGTTTAATAAAGCTCCAAATTGTTTTATCTGCGCACGTCAGAAGGAGAAAAAAAATGTATCTAGGGCCATGCGTCAACAGGAGCTGCGGAATTCTTTTCATGCTAACCAGCGAAAAGATCAGCACTGTGACAGCGTGGCGTTGTTTGACTTGAAAATAGAACTGGTGTTACGGGTAGGATTTTGTTTCGGAGGGAGACCCTTCCCAGTCTGAACAGACAATCCTGGAGACCAGACTTTCCCTTAAGCCCAATGGAATTCTCAGTTGCCAGAACTCCAGCTTTGCCCCAAAGTTTGGTGCAAAGCCACCCACCAGCCCTGTAAGGTAGGTTCAGTTAGTTCTAAGGTAGTGTGGCATCAAAGGATCGAATGAATTTGCATTAAAGCCACAAAAGAGCACAAGAATACTGGTGATACATGTATTTAAGTAAAGTGCAAGTATCTTAGACAGAACATACACTAAACAGCAAGAAAACAAAGAGCTAGCCAGTACCAACAGGAGATTTTGTCTAACGTAAAGTATGAATGACTTTTGTCTGACGTAAACGATTTTAGCAAGGCCTTTTCTTGATAGTTACCCCTCATGTCCTCATGAATCCCTTCAGCCAGCTTCATGAAGCAGTATCCTGACCTTCCAGTCCTAGAAGGGCCCTGGAGAGTGGTGGAGTCTCGTAAGAACATAAGAACATAAGAACTAGCCAGCTGGATCAGACCAGAGTCCATTTAGTCCAGCACTCTGCTACTCGCAGTGGCCCACCAGGTGCCTTTGGGAGCTCACAGGCAGGAGGTGAAAGCAATGGCCTTCTGCTGCTGCTGCTCCCAATCACCTGGTCTGTTAAGGCATTTGCAATCTCAGATCAAAGAGGATCAAGATTGGTAGCCATAGATCGACTTCTCCTCCATCAATCTGTCCAAGCCCCTTTTAAAGCTATCCAGGTGAGTGGCCATCACCACTTCCTTTGGCAGCATATTCCAAACACCAATCACACGTTGCGTGAAGAAGTGTTTCCTTTTATTAGTCCTAATTCTTCCCCCCAGCATTTTCAATGAATGCCCCCTGGTTCTAGTATTGTGAGAAAGAGAACATACTCTAAACAGCAAGAAAACAAAGAGCTAGATAGTACCAACAGGAGACTTTGTCTAACGTAAAGTATGAATGACTTTTGTCTGACGTAAACGATTTTAGCAAGGCCTTTTCTTGATAGTTACCCCTCAGCTCCTGAAGCAGTATCCTGACCTTCCAGTCCTAGAAGGGCCCTGGAGAGTGGTGGAGTCTCCTTCTTTGGAGGTTTTTCAACAGAGGCTGGATGGCCATCTGTCGGGAGTGCTTTGACTGTGTCTTCCTGCATGGCATGGGGTTGGACTGGATGGCCCTTGGGGGTCTCTTCTGACTATATGATCCCTGAATCCATAAAGAGTCCTGGTAACTCTGGATCCTGTTGTGAAGATTCACAGAGCCCCCCATGGATAGATAGAACCCCTATTTTTATCAAGAAATCCCACGTGGGGTAAGACCCCTGGACCCATCACTGTGTCTGCAGAACCAGACTCTATCGTTGGCAGGTTTACATAATTTGCATCTCTCCATTTCATCCTCCCAACAAATCTGTGAGATAAGTTAGATTGTGAGAGTCTGACCGGATCTCTTAGTTCCTAGTTCTGGTGTAACCCCCATGCTCAGAATGGGTTGACCCAGAAAGGGGTGGAGACTCAAAGCAGCAGAAGGCTGCAGAGCTCATGTAGTTTGGAGGAGACAAGGCTACCAGACTCGGACCTTGATTGATATAAGCCCTTAACACCTTGTTAAGGTAACGGCAATGTTGTTGGGAACTAGTGGGAAGGTAGTTGTTTATTTTTGCTATGTTGTAAATGTTGGACTTTATTGTTTCAGGGCTTCTTTTTGTGGTTGTCATGGGTGAGAGTTCTCCTGGAAACCTTCATCATGTTGAAGCCTGTTCACCAAGCCCTTGGAGTCTTCAGGAGCCGACCCACTTGCAGAGAAGAATCGGACTTGGCAGTATCAGTAGACTGTAAATAGAAGGACTTGAAAATGCAACCTGAACAGGACCTTGAAGTGTGATGTTAAATGTTGACGTTATATGTTTTATGTTAAGAAATTAAACCATTTTGTTTTTAAAATTTGTTGTTGCAAACTCATTCCAAGTTCTGCCCCACAGAACCCGCAACCTGAGGTTACACTGGCATTGAAACCACTCCACTCCACTTGTCACTAGCCAGTGTTAGTTCTTCAATTCTTTAGTAGAGAGTTAATGTTTTCAGCTGGGCAGAGGCTGCTTTCTTTCTGCCTTCGCTCCAGATTCTTTAGAAAAAAAACTCAGTTTCTCTGCATCAACGATAGAACACAGAACAAAAGATGGATAGCCTGTTTTTCCCAGCTGGCACTCAGAAGAGGTGCGGGAGATTTAGATGACAGGGAAAGGGATGCGGCGAGATGCTATCAGCTACCCTCCCCAGCTGCCTGGGAGCCTGGGCCAGAACTACAAGAATGAGGAGCAGTCCAAAAAGCTGAGGATAACCCCAAAGGACCATACCCTTCCTCTCCCGCTCAATATCTGGCTCTGTGGTTGCTAGGATACTTGGCCCTGGCCCCCGTTCTCTCACTTTAGAGGCCAGATGAAGATATAAAGTAGCCGCCTTTCCACGGCACCGGATTGTTTGCTTTGCATAGCCAAGCATCCTCTGTCTGACATGATCCTCCAAGCCGCCCCAGAAACATGCCGGCTGGCAGAAATCGGTGGACCGGAGATGTAGAGAGCAACAGGGCCGGGATCAGCCTGCCCGGGCTGTGAATGGAGAATGCTTTGTCACCTGCCCTCCCAGCTGCATGTGCTGCCTGGTGCAATTGGGGAAGGGCATAGGGGCGATGCATAAAGCACCCTAACCCTTTCACCTGCTTTGTAGATAACTCGGCTTACCCCTGACACCTTCCTCTCCCATGGGAATGATAGCTCCCGGTTGAATTCCGAATCATCTTCAAGGTGTGGGTGTTGACCTTTAAGGCCTTGCGCGGCCTGGGACCCTCGTACCTTCGGGACCGCATTACCCCATGTGTCCCAACGTGACCTCTGCGCTCAGCAGAGGCCAATTTACTGGAGGTCCCCGGCCCCTCAATGATGCAGCTGGCCTCCACTCGGGCTCGGCTCTGGCGCTGGCCTGATGGAACACTCTCCCTCCAGCTGTCCGGGCCCTGCGGGACCTTGGGGATTTCCGCAGGGCCTGTAAGACTGAGTTGTTCCACCGGGCCTTTGGAGAGACCGGCCGCTGAGGGTGCCCCTGCCCCCTCCTCTTTACCCCCATGGGCCCTAATACCATCAGGACCCATTATTTCGCATTAGGAGGGTTTCGTAAGGGCGCGGGCGATGTTTTAAGATATGACTGTTGTTTTAATTATATGTATGTTTTTAGCTGATGTTTTATCTGTACACTGCCCTGAGCCCTTCGGGGATAGGGCGGTATACTACATCATCATCATCATCATCATCATCATCATCATCATCATCATCAATAATAATAATAATAATAATAATAATAATAATAATAATAATAATAATAATAATAATAATAATAATAATAATAATAATAGCGGAGTCAGAAGTGATTTTATTCCATTTCTGATCTTGGTTTTAAATAAAGATGGAACTGTGTTTTGTTTCTGCACAAGTTAGGCAGGAACAAAGTGTATTAGATAGAAAGTAGGAATTATAGCTATCTTTTGTATTTGTGTCTGCATGGAACCTCCTTGGCTCAAGGCAGGAATCCACCCCTGCTCCACCTGGGCATGTCCCTTTCATTTGCTAAAGCCGTGGATGGACGTTGACAAAAGGGACCCCGGAAGAAGCGCCTCCATCTGCCTAATCCCACCAGCAGGCAGATAAGGGTGCCATCGTCGTTAAGTTTCGTTTCCTGACCTCGAGCACCCAAAGGACTCTTTTGTGTTTTTTCCCACCAGTGCCTACATCATCGCCTCGCCCTGCTACTGCTGGGAAATTCAAGAAGGGGCTGCCCTCCGGACTCTAATTGGTTGCTGTGTATCTGTAAATGAATGGTTGTAGGCTGTCCTGTATTCCCCCTTTCTCCCGGGTGAGAGAAAGTGTATAAAAGTTGTTGTAAAGCTGCTAGGCGGCTGCAGTTGCCGTAGTGTGGAGGTGCTGACACGTAGGTCAGCATCTCAATAAACTCATTTCTGTTTTACTATACTCGCTGTATGGGGTCCTGTTTCCATCCCTCTGCGCTGCTGAGAGCTGGTTGATCTGGGAGAGTAAAAGTTCCCCAGGCAGCGCGGTAACAGGAAGAGGAGATGTTTCCGTTTGACTCATGGACGTGGAAGTCCAGGTGGCTGTACCTTTATCTGTTGGTGACCTTGGGGTGCTGCGGCGCTGAGATAACTCTTTCTTGCATTCTTTAGGGAAGCAGGAGGGATGATTGTTTCTGAATAAAGAAGAGGGAAAGAGCCAAGGTCGTCAGACCTGGCTTCTGGCTGGCTGGGTGCTTCATTACCTTTCCAATAAACGCTACTGATCCACAATCCAGACCATGTTTATTGTTTCAAGGATCTTAAAGCAGGGCCTGGGGCATCTGCCCCCTCTGTTCCCCCACAAATACTCCATGGTAAATATTCCACCTTGGATGAATTTATGTCCCCTTTTCACACCTGTATCTACTCTCCAAACACCCCATTTCCTCTCTAGTACATTTGGTATCCAATTTTACCGCTTTATTGCCCAGGAGAGTTAAAGAAATGATAAGCATTCCTTGCTTCTTGTAATAGGTCAAAAGAGCGAAGAGATCTCCTGAGACTCCTAATAAGGGATACCCAAATTCAGAGGTGGGATCCAGCAGGTTCTCATAGGTTCCCGAGAGTAGGTTACTAGTTATTTGTGTGTGCCGAGAGGGGGTTACTAATGGGTGATTTTGCCATGTGATTTTTGCCTTAGTTACACCCCTCCTCTCAGCAGTAGCGCGCAGAACTTGAAGCAATCTAGCAGGAGGTGCACCGGCGTGCGTGGCAGCCTGCGCCTGCGTGCATTCGTTTCCTGCCCAAGGACAGGAGCAGCAGCTGTGTCCTTGCCACAGCCCCGTCCCAGGAATGCCCCGCCCCTGGAATGCCCGCCCCCCGTCGTGCCCCGCCCATCCCCATTGGCGCTACGCCACAGTTTGAATCCCACCACCAGGGGAACCTGTTACTAAAATTTTTGGATCCCACTCCTGCCCAAATTCCACCTTTGATGGGCATGCTCATTTCCCCCACTGCGCTCGGCAATCATCATTACACCCATTGTCTGATTTCAGCTTCAATCAGACCCCTATTCTTCCAAGAACCTGGTTTCCCACGGCCCAGATTAAGTCTTATTATGTTTGTTTGACAGACAAGCAGCCTCGACAGAGCCGTGCGGACAGGTGGAGGGGGCATGCCGTACTCCAGTTGCTTCGGTGACTCATCAAGAGTTACAGCACCAAGCAATTTCCTCGTCCCCAGAAGAACAGTTATCTGTTCTATTCAATTTATTTTGATGGACTGCCTTCCATACACTAAATCTCAGGACAACTGGTAGCCAAGTAGTATGTGAGGCCGCGTCAGGCATTCTGGAAGGGACTTATTGCTTTTCGGAAGCCAAACAAACTCGCCGGCGATGATTTTCTAATGGCTGGACTATCTCTGCTCATCGACGGGCTGGGTGTTAGGTCTTGGACCTGTAGTCAATAAACAGACTCTGGATTCAGGAGCAATAGTGTTTATTGAGTTGGCATCAAGAACCCAACTTTAGGAAGCCACTTCTGCTGACTCTGGCTTTCACATTTGCATTTAGAAGAAGAAGAAGAAGAGAAGAGTTTGGATTTATATCCCCCCTTTCTCTCCTGTAGGAGACTCAAAGGGGCTTACAATCTCCTTGCCCTTCCCCCCTCACAACAAACACCCTGTCAGGTGGGTGGGGCTGAGAGAGCTCAGAAGAGCTGTGACTAGCCCAAGGTCACCCAGCTGGCGTGTGTGGGAGTGCACAGGCTAATCTGAATTCCC
>NC_059429.1:130491972-130507798 GCF_021028975.2 Sphaerodactylus townsendi | reverse complement strand
TGGAATGACAAGGATAATGGCAAATACGGAGCACTGAAGAAGACATCGAAAAGCTTTAGTTACGCGACTAGCTTCTGCTTGCTGAACTTTTTGCTTGCTGAATTTTTCTCCGCATTGCAACAAGGCTCCTTTAAATGGACTCCAGCAGGAGCTCACGTAAGATTTCAGTCACGTATCCAGAATAACAACATACTCTTGAAGAATAAGAACTTTGTAAATGTCAGGATAATATCCTATGACTATGGTTTTGGATACAAATATATGAAGAGCAGGACTAATACCTTGGACTGTTTTGAGTGTGCACTAAACTGAGAGTGAACTGTTTCAGCACGCGTGAGAAAGTTCCAGATGCCCCGCCCCTTAACCACAATTCCTCCACCCTAGCACAGTGCTGCTGAGCCAGGGGTCTGCAACCTGAGGCTCTCCAGATGTTCATGGACTACAATTCCCATCAGCCCCTGCCACCATGGCCAATGTATAACCTCCCAGAGCCCAGTTTGTGCAACTGGAGAAGTGAAAAACAACAAGAGATTTGTATTGTCGAAGGCTTTCACGGCCGGAATCACTGGGGTGTTGTATGGTTTCTGGACTGTATGGCCATGTTCTAGTACATGATGGCGAACCTATGGCACTCCAGATGTTCATGGACTACAATTCCCATCAGCCCCTGCCAGCATGGCCAATTGGCCATACTGGCAGGGACTGATGGGAATTATAGTCCATGAACATCTGGAGTGCCATAGGTTCACCACGATGGTTCTAGTAGGTCACAGAGGAGAAAATGCTACTAAAACACGGCCGTACAGCCCGGAAACCACACAACACCCCAACAAGAGATTTATTCTCTTGACTTGAGGGACATTCCTTATGATGAGGATCCTGTTTTAAGTCAATACTTATGTCCTCCCATTAACTCTTACCTCCTTTCAGAAAATTCGGCAAAATACATGTGGAAGAATGCATTTCTGAAATATTCATCTGTTGAGAAACATTCGCTTTACTGTAAGTGCACAGCGAACTATATGGTACTGCTGGGGTAATCACACCAAAACCCCCAAATGGTTCTTTGGAAGATCTATACCCAACTATTCTTTCTATAGAACGAGGATCTGCTTCGTTTCGTTAAACTCACCTTTTCGAAATGTAAAAAGGGGGGAAAAGCTGAGAACCAAGAAATTTTGCAATGTATGCATCAACCCGAGTCCATCGTAAAGAGTCAATCCCCTGCGCGGACTCCCTTTCGTTCCTAATCGCACCTTAAATATGTCTCCGGCGTTGGTGTCTGAAATCCTTGCGCCGCCACTGAACGAGGACCACAACGACAAACAGAACCAGAACAGTCAGCAAAAAGGACTTTCCAAAAACTCGCGTACACTGGACCATGAGACACTGAAGAATTCTTCGAGACGAAATGTTCTGATATCGATCTGTTCATTAATAGCTATTCTCGGGTGTGTTTTATTTTTCAAGACGGACAAAGGAATACTGTAGTTGCAAGCTCCAAAAAAGCTTCCCTGAGAACCTTTTGTAGTTTTTTTTTTTCCATTGCGCTTTCCACTGGAGATCTAGAGCTGCTCTTTTGGAAAAATAAAGAATTATGCTACTCTATAATACTTGGGAGAGTTCTTGTGTCTGGCAGCGGCGGGAATCCTCGCTGGGGTAAGGATCCCGACCCGATTTAGATGGACCAGCTTCTCACGAACATAATTCACATGGGATCTGAGACCATGACGCCCGCTTTTCGAGTCCGGTGTGGCACAGACACAAGCCCTATTCTTTTAATGCTCTAAACCTTGGACTAACTCTACTACGGAGCCTTCTTTGTTAGCCAAGGAGCCGAGGAGCTCGTGAAGATGGTTTACCTCCACCTGCTACCGAGCCCATCTTTGACCCCCATCCCTGTGGGGTTGAAAACAACAACAACGACAACTAAAACAGAACAAAGCTCTCATCGGGTGAACAAAAACATTTGAAGTTCAGTTCTGCTTCTGGTGAATGGCCTCTCGGGTTACGTTTTGGTCCTTTTATCCATTCATTCAACAAGTTTCTCAACTTGTAAACCTGAATATGCAGAATGAAGGTCCTCTGTGGTCTTCCAGGTACTTTTAACATATTTTTAATGTTTCTTTTTTTAAAAAAAACAACGTTTTGCCCTACTATAATTAGACCTGAATTCCTTTAATGGCCTGTTTGATGCTTTCCAAGAGGTCCTTGTTCTCTGGATTCTGGTAGCACTCCTGATTGGTGTACATGTCAGTAAGGGTGTTGACGTAAGCATCAAAGTTCTGCTCACTGATTGGCTCCTGGATCCAACGAGAAACAAGAGAAAACGAATGAATGAAGTCCAAGCACACGCCTTAATTTTCAGCAGACAGAAAATTGTGATGCCTAGCCAAGGGGTCCCCAACCTTTGGGCCACTTTTGGAATTCTGACACAGCACGGCGGGCACAGCCACAAAATGGCTGTCGCAGGAGGCGGAGCCAACCACAAAATGGCTGCTGCAGCTTACCTTCAATCACACAGTGAAGTTTCTTGTGTTTTGGTGGCTGCTGCTGCGAAGGCCAACCAAATCTCCAACGGCCAATCAGAAGCCTTGCTAGGCAAAAGCCCCATTTGACCTTGCCCACTTTCTAAAAACATTTGGCAGAAGCCATGAAAAGTGTTGGCAGGTACCCTGGCACCCACGGGCTCTGCGTTGGGGGCTGCTGGTCCCGTTGTGAGATCTATATGCAGTGATATATATTGGGACACCGTTTCTCCCTCTCCTGGAGAGAGGAACATACCAAGCAGTATTCTTAAGTATTGTCGAAGGCTTTCACGGCCGGAATCACTGGGGTGCTGTGTGGTTTCCGGGCTGTATGGCCGTGTTCTAGCAGCATTCTCTCCTGACGTTTCGCCTGCATCTGTGGCTGGCATCTCCATCAGATCCTCTGAAGATGACAGCCACAGATGCAGGCGAAACGTCAGGAGAGAATGCTGCTAGAACACGGCCATACAGCCCGGAAACCACACAGTACCCCAGTATTCTTAAGTGCTACAGTTACACCCCTTCTGCCCCCAGCACTTTATCATTTTAATAAAGACTTGGTTCATCAGTTCATTAACTGTGATAACCCTACACTCAAACGGAAGCGTTGAAGTCGCTTGCAAGACTATATATGGCTCTAGGGCTTTTCCACGCAATCAAAAATAGCCCCCCCCCCCTTCCAGGGCACAAATATCTGTACCGTTCCCCATTTAATCAACACAATAAAAGTTCACTGATAGCACCATCAAGAAATCTTTTTAAAAACCTGGGATATTCACTGGCTAGCAGAGAACTTTGGCGCCCGAGCTTTAATAAGTTCACACCAGCTGGGAATTCAGTAAACAAGGGAATGAATGTTTTAAGTAGTCATAAACTGGAACTTAGGAAGCATCCATTTGCCAATTTTGTGCAGAACATAGTGGGGCTTAACTCTTTAACTTCCAAGCAGCTTTTCAAAACCAGATCCTCGCCTCTGCTATTAGCATTTTAAAGGGGAAAAAAGGCACATCCATTAAAACACACACTTTTATCCCTGTCGTATATTAATGATAAAGCAGGGCGCTCGATTTCAATTGCAGAGGGGAGGCGGAATGTTTACCTTCTCCTTTCCTCGCTCAGCTCCGAGGCAAACCGAGGCTTTATGAACCCGCGATATGCATTCGGCCCTGAACTGGATGACCCAAGCTAGCCTGATCTCAGGTTAATGTGTCACACAACACAGTTACCTTCCTGCAGACAAAGAGGTAATTCCTTTTAGCTGTTCTGCTTCAGTACAGCTGTTATTGTTGTTGTTATCAGCGTTATTATTTCACAGCAACTCTGCAGCAACATGCTGGTTACTGTCAGGCCTTGTTGCGTTACATATAACATTCTCCCTTTACGACTGTGATTGTGTGGTTGACAGATACTCAAAACGGGATCGACGCTGCCTGTTTTTTAACGGGAGTGCTAAGATCTTCCCGACTTGAAACCCAATAATGTTCTAATGCTGCCTTTGACTGAAAAGGCAGCCTGTTCCCTTGATAAAGCTTTTCTTCCCCCCTGCCTGGGCAACGAGGTGTAATGAAAGACAAAAGGAAACACCAAAGGACAGATCAGTGGGGAAAGGCAACCAAAAATGAAAGAGAGAGAGAGAGAGAGAGAGAGAGAGAGAGAGAGAGAGAGAGAAGAGTAGCTTCAGAGCATTGCTAAGCTTCAGGCAAGGCCTGCTTGATTTGAATCCAGCTCTTGATTAGAGACCAATAAGATTTTGGAGGGTTGAGCTTTCGAGAGTCTGATTGGCTGTTGTTTTTGCGTGGCAGCTTGAATGAATGTCTGGTGGGGAAATCAGGTGGCAAAAATAAACTGGTCCAGCTCCCGATTGGTTTTCGCACGGTAGCAGGCTGTAGCAGGATCACCCTGGTTTTTTTAAAAAGAACCTCTAATTTGGCAGTTTTTGAATACCCTGGGATGAGAGAAATATTGAGGGGCAAACCCGCTTTAGGACCGGGAACCGTGTGGAATTCTTGGCCGCACAAGGATATTTTTCTTGCTCAACCCAGGATATTTTGACCATGCGGAAACAACCCATGTCAGTTTTAGGTCAATTTCAAGGGTCTACTGCTCAAGCAATAGACCCTCAGTGTGAAAATACATTTTAAAAAACCTAGCCTTTTTGACCCTTCTAAAGTAGTGCCCAGAAGAGCAGGAGAGTCTGCTGCTGTGTGGGTGCGGAAAGCCAGGAGAAGTGAGAAAATCCGACGAAAGTGAAACACGTGTTGATTCCCTTCGCTCTCCATGTGAAGGGAAAGGAAAAGTCACACTTCAGCCGCTTCTGCACAAAATGTTTTGAGGTAGGAAATAAAATGTTCCCTCCATGGAGTTTTGCATTGTTTTTACCCCCAAATGTTTTATTTCCGGCCACAAAATATTTTAAATAAATCCCCGTTTAAAATTCTCTGGCTGAAACATTTTGAAAATGTCTTCAGAAGCTGTGCGATCTACTGACTACGTTCCCCATGCTTCTCTGCTTCCCTGATTGTCCTCCTCGGAGCCATTTTCTGAGCTCACTCAGTTCCCCCTCACCTGTTTATTTGCGGCATTTCTCTGTTCTTTTATTTGGGGGGGGCAATCTTTAAAGCATGCAAACAATATAGATTGCATCTTGAATCTGTGAAGAACTGAAGCAACGATTCAACACAGAACTAAAAATAAGGGCACATAGGGGCAAAAAATCCAAACTTCACATACACGCTACAGGGGTCAGTGCTATCAGTCACAGACCAGGAAAGGGATTTAAGCGTCTTAGTTGACAGTTCCATGGGAATGTCAACTCAATGCATGGCAGCTGTGAAAAAGGCAAACTCTATGCTGGGGATCATTAGAAAAGGAATTGATAATAAAACTGCAAGGGTTGTCATGCCCTTATATAAAGCAGTGGTGCGACCGCACTTGGAGTACTGTGTCCAGTTCTGGTCGCCGCATCTCAAAAAGGATATTGAGGAGATAGAAAAAGTGCAGAGAAGGGCAACGAGGATGATTGAGGGACTGGAGCACCTTCCCTATGAGGAGAGGCTGCAGCGTTTGGGACTCTTTAGTTTGGAGAGGAGGCGGCTGAGGGGGGATATGATTGAAGTCTACAAAATTATGCATGGGGTAGAAAATGTTGACAGAGACATTTTTCTCTCTTTCTCACAATACTAGAACCAGGGGGCATTCATTGAAAATGCTGGGGGGAAGAATTAGGACTAATAGAAGGAAACACTTCTTCATGCAATATGTGATTGGTGTTTGGAATATGCTGCCACAGGAGGTGGTGATGGCCACTAACCTGGATGGCTTTAAAAGGGGCTTGGACGGATTTATGGAGGAGGGGTCGGTTTGTGGCTGCCAATCTTGATCCTCCTTGATCTGAGATTGCAAATGCCTTAACAGTCCAGGTGATCGGGAGCAACAGCCGCAGAAGGCCATTGCGTTCACATCCTACATGTGAGCTCCCAAGGGCACCTGGTGGGCCACTGCGAGTGGCGGAGAGCTGGACTGGATGGACTTTGGTCTGATCCAGCTGGCTTGTTCTTATGTTCTTATGTTCTTAAAAGGGTTTCTCAGAGAGGCTAAGGGCAGAGGGCAACAGCTGCCAATAATCCAAATGCAGACCGCGCACTGCGTTATGCCAGTGTACTAAAATAACTGAGCATGGTCCTCCTGCGTATTCATGACTTATTGCCAATCCTCATGGGAGCCGGTTCCTAATAAAAGACTCGCAACATCCATTGTTTGTGTTCTGGAAACATTATGGATAATTAATCGGGATGTCATTTATCAGTAATGCTAAGGTTTACAGTTTCAGCCAGGCAAACAGACATTCTTGTTTAAGTTCTTGGTCGATCCCTTCTCTGAATGTTGACTCAGTTTGGCTCTTGAAAAACTAAAGGACTTTGACAGCTGGTTTAAAAGTGGAGATGAGCAGAGTTCCTTATGGGGCAGAGGACGGTACACAGGTGCATGTTGTGACAAAAAGAGGGGGAAGGGAACGCGCAGAAGGGATTGCGCAGGCGTGTTGTTGTGCTCATAGCCTTTATGATTCAGTTGAAAACCCGAAATGGACTGGGACTATTGTACCTGCGACACCACCGTCGTACCTGTGAGAGCCGGCATGGTGTAGTAGTTAAGAGCAGGTGGATTCTAATCTGGAGAACCGGGTTTGATTCCCCACTCCTCCACCTGAGTGGCAGAGGCTTATCTGGTGTACCAGATGTATTTGTGTACTCCTGCATTCCTGCTGGGTGACCTTGGGCTACTCTCAGTTCTCTCAGAACTCTCTCAGCCCCACCTACCTCACAAGATGTCTGTTGTGGGGAGAGGAAGGGAAAGGAGCTTGTAAGCCCCTTAAGTCTTCTTACAAGAGAGAAAGGTGGGGTGTAAATCCAAACTCTTCTTCTTCTCTCCTGATATACCTCCCAAAGACTGTGATGCTTAGCAGGAACTAAGTTACTGGTGGTTCCTGGCCCAAAAGCTGCCCAATTGTCCTTAACTAGAGTCATAGCTTTCTCGATTTTGGCTCTGGTCAGGCAGAACTCTGTCCAGTGACACCTGGACATTGAAGGACCCGTTGCAATTCCACAGGGCCTGTGAGACTGAGATATTCCACCAGGCCTACGGTTCAGAACAGTGGTTTCCATCTTTGCTTCCTTCCTTTCTTCACTTATTTATTATTGAATCTATTGTTTGTATTTCTGTTCCTTCAATTAAAGTTTCAGTTGTTCCTTCCCTTTCTGTTTCTCCTCTGACGTCCCCATTATCCTATACGTTTTTAAGGCGCCATCATAGTTTTAGAGTATAGTTCAAAGTATTGTGGATTTTAATCGTGAATGGGTGATTTTAATTGTTATCTAATTGTTGAAAGGAGCCCTGGGCCCGATTTGGTCAGCAAAGGGTTTTTTTTTTTAAATGGGAGAAATAAACAAACAAACAAATAAAGTTGCTGGGTTTACGATAAACGTTTGTTCCCTTGAAAACTAGGACATCTTGAATGTTGTCTTTTTGAAGCAATGCCATAATCTGACAGTTGTGGGTTTTCTGGGCTATGTAGATGTGGGGTGCTGTCTGGTTTCCGGGCTGTATGGCCGTGTTCTAGCAGCATTCTCTCCTGACGTTTCGCCTGCATCTGTGGCTGGCATTCAGATGCATTCTATTCAGATGCATTCACCTATTGACCTTGCTATCTTCATTGTTACTCACATGCTACAGACTTCTTTGTGACTCACATGCCAGGCTACTCTATTCAGATGGCTTCACCTTTTGACCTCACAGTAAAATATATACTTCACTTGCTTTCCATTCCTACTATCAGATCCTCTGAAGATGCCAGCCACAGATGCGGGCGAAACGTCAGGAGAGAATGCTGCTAGAACACGGCCATACAGCCCGGAAACCAGACAGCACCCCAGTGATTCTGGCCGTGAAAGCCTTCGACAATACATATGTAGATGTGGGCGAAATGATAGGAGCAAAAACTACCAGACCACGGCCACATAGCCCAGAAAACCCACAACAACCTGTTGATCCTGACTGTGAAAGACTTGGGCAAGGCAATGTCGTAACCCCTTGTCAAGCCTCAAAGATTCTTTCCTTTATTGGCCTGCATCTTCCCCGACTCCCCGAATCTTCTTCAACTGGAAAAGATAATTTAGGAGAGGGATCTACATAGCCAGCCTTTTGTTGGGTTATACAAGCACCTCACTGAGATGTGGTTGCTCTCCATACTTCACAAGGGACAGTGCATGGATGAAAAGCACACCTTTGCTTGGATCTGGCTATTTGGGAGGTCTGTGGTAGAAGGTCTAGAATGTTTTGCCTCGGTCCCACGTGCTCCAGGGTGGATAACAAGCAAGATAGTTTTGCTACGTGACTCTCGCAACGGTCAGAGATCTCACCAAGATTACACCTTGGTTGATGATGCTGCAGGCCGCGTACCTTCTGTGAGTGAGGAAGCTTCCATTTGCATGACCTGAGCCATCACAACCTGGGGTCGGACAGGTGGGCCCCTCGTTCTTGAGCGACTTCCATGAAAAGGACGAGCCGTTGAGAGACCCTTCTTTTTGCCTCCGGGCCGCTAGGGGGCATCCCGAGGCACTGCGATGAGAGGCGTATTTACCACTGATGTGTCCCAGCCCGACACAACCAGGAACGGGGCACCTGTAGAGACACAACGAAGTGATTAGAATCATAGAGCTGGAAGAGACCCGAAGGACCATCAAGTTCAACCCCCTGCAATGCAGGAACACACAATCAAAGCACTCCTGACAGAGGGCCATCCAGCCTCTCTTTCAAAACCTCCAAAGGAGGAGAGTCCACCACACTCCGAGGCAGTGCATTTCACTGTCGAACAGCCCTAACTGTCAGGAAGTTTTTCCTGATGTTTAGGTGGAATCTCTTTACCGTCACCTTGAATCCATCACTCCTGGTCCTAGTCTCTGGAGCAGCAGAAAACAAGCTTGCTCCCTCACCAACATGACATCCCTTCAAATATCTAAACATGGCTATCATGTCACCTCTTCACCTTCTCTTCACCAAACTAAACATCCCCAGCTCCCTAAGCCTCTCCTCATAGGGCAGTGATGGCGAACCTATGGCACGGGTGCCAGATGTGGCACTCGGAGCCCTCTCTGTGGGCATGCAGAGGAGGCAGAGATGCTAGAGAGGCACAGAGCGGTGCGCGCGGGACTTGCTGGAGGCTAGAGCAGGCTGGCCCCTGCTCGAGCGGGTGGGGCAGAGGAAAAGGGAGCCGACCAGTTTTTTCTAAACTAAAACCTCAGCATTCAGGTTAAATTGCCGGCTTGGCACTTGGCGATAAATAAGTGGGGTTTGGGGTTGCAATTTGGGCACTCGGTCTCAAAAAGGTTCCCCATCACTGTCATAGGGCATGGATTCCAGACCTTTGACCATTTTGGTCACCCTCCTCTGGACCAAAGAACAGATCTGAGTCGCGTAACCATGACAGAACACGGGTAAGGCTGGCATGCAATTGAATGGTCGACCTCAGATCTCACACAGAACTTTTGGATTAAGGTCTTAGGTTTCAACCCCAGCCAAAAAACCAATCTGAAAATACTTGATTGAACTCTATTAACCCCAGGAGATGCTGGGTGGGGAATAGAGCCAGTGAGACATAGTGGATAAGAGTGCAGAACTAGAATCCTGGGAGACCTATTGTGGAAAGTTTGTTCGGCAAACTTGGTCCTGTCACAGACTCTCAATCTTGTCCGCCTCGCAAGGTTGTTGTGAGATAATGGAGGAGGACCATGTCCTAAGCCACTTTGAGTCTCAGTTAAGGGAATAAGAAGGACATAAAGAAATAAATGCAAATCAAAATACAAAGAGGCCTCTGACCCTCCTTAAATATACCCAAACTAACCTGTGTTACAACTCTGACCTTGAAAGTCATATTTTGTCCGTTCTACCACTGCAGTTTTCCGCTGCTGTTTGCATTTGTTTGAACACACTTCAATTATAAATACATGCAGAAGTTTGCTACTACCCTGTTTCCCCGAATATAAGACATCCCCTAAAAATAAGACATAGTAGAGGTTTTGCTGAAGTGCAAAATATAAGGCATCCCCCGAAAGTAAGATATAGCAAAGTTTTTGTTTGGAAGCATGCCCGACGAACAGAACACAGAAAAATAAGACATCCCCTGAAAATAAGACATAGCGCATCTTTGGGAGCAAAAATTAATATAAGACACTGTCTTATATTCGGGGAAATACGGTAGTTGTAGTTCCAGAAGAAAAGGCCGTAGATATTAATCAACAGAACCAGCCATTTAGGAAAAGCAGCAATTAGGAATGTCAAACATAACTGGCAAGCCACCTCCTGCCTGAAATCCACATCCTATGTTTCATTGTTATCATCATTATTTTTATTTTATCCCATAAAAAATAACAACAGAGGCGCTGACAGCCGAGGGCCGCGCTGCCGTTATATTGTCCCCCCTCCGAGATAATTTGAAAAACGCTGATTCTGTTTTTAATCATTTGCAAATGCGGCACAATTCACTTATTATATGGCTGCCAGCGGGACGCTCGCTAAATTCATAACGGCGTCACTGTTTATATGATCGCGAGCAAATTACGGAAACCTCAGGAGGAAAAGAGGGAGACGGGGAGGGAGGAAAGGCGGCGATTAGTATGCAGCATTTACGGCCCAGCCGTTACATATTTTACACTGTTAATTTAACTTTCATTACACTTTTATTGTCAAAAATAAACCAGTGCCTTATTGTAGCGAACAGCTGGCTTGGGATGTGTCGGGTGTGAATGTGAGCACATTTTTTTTTTAAAAAAAAATTACCATTGCTATTTAATCAAAGTGGTAGCACCAGCCGGCCGGTCAATCAAAGGCCTGCCCTTCCAAACTGTCTGCTTTTTAAAGGTTGCCGAGCCACCCGGAAGGGCGTGCTTGTTTATTATCGAGGTGAACCGGGATGGCTGCGGCAGAAAGCCGGGCCTTCGACGTAGGCAGTGTGAGAACAGAACAACAAGGCACCAGGGAGAATATTAGTTTCTCCACGGCGGTGGCGGCACACAAATCTTGGATTGCGGCCAAGTGGTTTTCTGGCGCACACAGATGGGGTAGCAGAATTACTATTGAGCCTCTTCAAAGGAAACCTGCAGGGACCTTCCTGAGAGTGCACCTTGTTAGAGAAGACAAAATGGACTGGAGAAATTTGGCAATGGAAGGGAAAGCGGGCTTTGGCAGATTCTTCCGCTGTCTGTTTTAGAGGGTTGCTTTTGCCTGCCGCGAGCATGCCCTATATCACAGGTGTCAAACTCATGGCCCTCCAGATGTTATGGACTACAGTTCCCATCATCCCCTGCCACCATGATTCTGGCAGGGGATGATGGGAACTGTAGTCCATAACATCTGGAGGGCTGCGAGTTTGACACCTATGCCCTATATGAAAGGTGGTGGTTTTGTTGGAGTATTGATGTGCTTTCTGCCTAGGGTTGCCACACCCCCACGGGGGGGTTGGGGGATCCCCTTCTTTGGGCTCTCTCCCCCTGGTGCTGTTCCATTGGCTGGTGTGGGTCAAATTGAGGCCTAAACTGTTGGCATTGTGATGCCACTTCCAGAAGTGACATCATCGTGTCACCAAGGACGTGGAAGAAAGTCTGGTATTTTGTCAAAACTCTATGGTAAAAATAGCTTCTGCCTTAGAGTTTTTGCCCAAATACTACAGCGTCTCTCAAATCATAGGTAATGTGATGACATCACTTCCTGCCTCTGTCCCTGACCCATTGGATCACCCCTAGAACTCCATCAGAGCCAGTGTGGTGTAGTGGTTAAGAGTGGGGAGCTCTAATCTGGAGAATGGGGTTTGATTCCCCATTCCACATGAAGCTGCTGGTTGACCTTGGCCAGTCACAGTTCTCTCAGAACTCTCTCAGCCCCCCCCCCCCCAGCCAACACGGTGTCATGGGGAGAGGAAAGGAAGGAGTTTGTAAGCCCTTTGAGGCTTCTTAAAGATAAAGTGGGATATAAATCTTCTTCTTCATCATCATCTTCTTCTTTACCTTGAACCTACCAAGTTCTCCTATGGTTCTGCTCGCAGCCTCACCCGTGATTTTTTTTTAAACCATGAATGAGCAAAAATACACAGCTGTCCTGGATAACCCCAGACCATAGGTCTGTGGTGGCGAACCTATGGCATTCCACATGTTCATGGACTACAATTCCCATCAGCACCTGCCAATTGGCCATGCTGGCAGGGGCTGATGGGAAATGTAGACCATGAACATCTGGAGTGCCATAGGTGTCAAACTCATGGCCCTCCAGATGTTATGGACCACAGCTCCCATCATCCCCTGCCAGCATCATGCTGGCAGGGGATGATGGGAACTGTAGTCCATAACATCTGGAGGGCCGCAAGTTTGACATCTGTGCCCCTTGACTGTCCTGATCTCATCAGATCTCAGAAGCTAAGAAGGGTCAGCCATGGCTAGTATTTGGATGGGAGACCGCTAGGGAATACCACCGTCGTGACGTAGAGGCAGGCTACGGCAAACCACCTCTAAACATGTCTTGCCTTGAAAACCCTCCGGGAATCACCCTGTGGTGTTGTGACGATTGTTGTTTATGCTATTATTGTTGCGCTAGGATTACTGATGTTGATCCATGCTGGTTATTTGTGACGTTACGATTATTGCTATTAGGGTGATGTTATTATTATTGGCGTTTTGTTGTTTATGATTGTTGCTGTTTGCTGCCCCGAGCCATACACAGGAGGGCGGGATATAAATCGAAGACCACTGCTGATTGCAGGTGGGGTTCATATAATGGAACACTCCCCTCTGACTGCACACATCCACAATAATTCCTACACACAGAAAGCTAGCATGTCAAAGGGAAGCCCAGAACCATTCTAATTGACTGCTGTTTTCCTTTGGAATATGCTGCCGAAGGAGGTGATGATGGCCATTAACCTGGATAGCTTTAAAAGGGGCTTGGACAGATTGATGGAGGAGAAGTCGATCTATGGCTACCAATCTTGACCCTCTTTGATCTGAGATTGCAAATGCCTTAACAGACCAGGTGATCGGGAGCAACAGCCGCAGAAGGCCATTGCTTTCACATCCTGCAGGTGAGCTCCCAAAGGCACCTGGTGGGCCACTGCGAGTAGCAGAGTGCTGGACTAGATGGACTCTGGTCTGATCCAGCAGGCTCTTTCTTATGTTCTTAATAATTCCTACACGCAGAAAGCTAGCATGTCAAAGAGAGAACCCAGAACCGTTCTGACTGCTGTTTTCCTTTGGAATATGCTGCCACAGGAGGTGGTGATGGCCAATAACTTGGATAGCTTTAAAAGGGGCTTGGATAGATTGATGGAGGAGAAGTCGATCTGCGGCTCCCAATCTTGATCCTCCTTGAACTGAGATTGGAAATGCCTTAGCAGACCAGGTGCTCGGTGCTAGGGAGCAGCAGTGGCATAGGAGGTTAAGAGCTCGTGTATCTAACCTGGAGGAACCGGGTTTGATTCCCCGCTCTGCCACCTGAGCTGTGGAGGCTTATCTGGGGAATTCAGATTAGCCTGTACACTCCCACACATGCCAGCTGGGTGACCTTGGGCTAGTCACAGCTCTTCTGAGCTCTCTCAGCCCCACCTACCTCACAGAGTGTTTGTTGTGAGGGGGGAAGGGCAAGGAAGATTGTAAGCCCCTTTGAGTCTCCCGTGGGAGAGAAAGGGGGGATATAAATCCAAACTCCTCCTCCTCCTCCTCCTCCTCCTTCTCCTCCTCCTCCTCCTCCTCTTCTTCTTCTTCTTCTTCTTCTTCTTCTTCTTCTTCTTCTTCTTCTTCTTCTTCTTCTTCTTCTTCTTCTTCTTCTTCTTCTTCTTCTTCTTCTTCTTCTTCTTCTTCTTCTTCTTCTTCTTCTTCTTCTTCTTCTTCTTCTTCTTCTTCTTCTTCTTCTTCTTCTTCTTCTTCTTCTTCTTCTTCTTCTTTGGGAGCAGCAGCAGCAGCAGAAGAAGGCCATTACTTTCACCTCCTGCAGGTGAGCTCCCAATGGCACCTGGTGGGCCACTGTGAGTAGCAGAGTGCTGGACTAGATGGACTCTGGTCTGATCCAGCAGGCTAGTTCTTATGTTCTTATGAAGAATAAAATCAAATAATTCAGCTGGGACTTGGCAGCACAAGAAGAACACATCGGCACATCGACAAGCTGGATGGAACCTGCTTTAATTTGCCTGAAACGGAGGGCCAAGGAAGCCAGAGCAGAGAAAGGAACAGCGCAGTCCTGCCAGTTGCGCTAATGGGCCACAAACGGCACAACACAGTGCTTAACTTTGGCAGCGTGACCCCTTTCTATGCCTACTTGGTTCTAAGCACCGCTGGACAGCAGCAGACAGCTAGGGATGCGCCATCCGACTTTCTTCACCCCGCTCAGCAACTGAGAACTCTGAAGTCAAAAGCGAGAGCTTTTTTCCCCCCTTTCCTCTCTTTTCCCACTGTGGGTTTTGAAAACTGGGGTTGCTCAATTTTTAATAAACTGCTTACTCCTGCTAATTGCGTTCTGGCTCATTTAACACAAACGCTCTCCTTCCTGTGGATGGGAGACGGGGAAAAAAAAATAAGATAAAATACGGAGCAGATGGCTCCAAATGTCAGCTGGTTCTTACAAAGACCTTTGGATCGCTGACGGCATCGCTGTTTACAGCAGACGCCTGGGTGTGCAAAATGTTCACACCCTCGCCTGCCTGTTTTTCATGGCTTGTAAAATCCGGGTGGAAAGCAGAATGAGAGGAAGGAGAGCGGAGGGGAACTGACGAGAACAGGAATCCTCAGAGAAATGTCATGTCCAGAGGCCGTCTGGTCTGTTCCCTTATAAGCAAGACTTTGGTCCAAGGTTTGATCCGAACAAGTTCCGAAGAAGAAGAAGAAGAAGAAGAAGAAGAAGAAGAAGAAGAAGAAGAAGAAGAAGAAGAAGAAGAAGAAGAAGAAGAAGAAGAAGAAGAAGAAGAAGAAGAAGAAGAAGTTTGGATGTATATCCCCCCTTTCTCTCCTGCAGGAGACTCAAAGGGGCTTACAATCTCCTTGCCCTTCCCCCCTCACAACAAACACCCTGTGAGGTGGGTGGGGCTGAGAGAGCTCCGAGAAGCTGTGACTAGCCCAAGGTCACCCAGCTGGCGTGTGTGGGAGTGAACAGGCTAATCTGGTTCACCAGATAAGCCTCCACAGCTCAGGCGGCAGAGCTGGGAATCAAACCCGGTTCCTCCAGATTAGATACACGAGCTCTTAACCTCCTACGCCACTGCTGCTGCAATGAACCAGACTGCCAGTCATCGAGTACTGTCTGCTCAGACTGGCAGAGGCTCCCTAAAGTCTTAAGGAGAGAGAGATCTTTCACATCACCTTTTTAATGTGTAAGATACTACAGTTAGGCAGAAAAAATGAAAGGCACCGATATAGGATGGGGGACATCAGTGGTGGGATCCAAAAATTTTAGTAACAGGTTCCCATGGTGGTGGGATTCAAACTGTGGCGTAGCGCCAATGGGGCTGGGCGGGGCACGACGGGGGCATGGCCGGGCATTCCGGGGGCAGGGCATTCCTGGGCGGGGCTGTGGCAAGGACGCAGCCGCTGCGCTGGTCCTTGGGTGGGAAATGGATGCACGCAGGCGCAGACTGCCATGCACGCTGGTGTACCTCCTGCTAGACTGCTTCCAGTTCTGCGTGCTACTGCTGAGAGGAGGGGCGTAACTAAGGCAAAAATCACCTGGCAAAATCACCAATTAGTAACCCCCTCTCGGCACACACAAATAAT
>NC_059429.1:130474328-130491877 GCF_021028975.2 Sphaerodactylus townsendi | reverse complement strand
AAGGAAGAAGCACATAATCCCCTTCCTGCATGGAAGCGAAGGCATTACAGATAAACAGAAGGTTATATATCTTTTAAACAGCCACAACTACGAGCTGTTGGAAGCGGTGGCTAAATTTTTAAATGGTGTTATTTTTAACTCGTCAGAAGTTGTAAAGGCTGTTATTATCTTGCAATGTTACTGTGAAACTATTTATATGCCATTAAAGGTATTCAAAATTTAATTTAATTTTATTCCATTTGTTAGTTTTGTCAGCCACCCTTTCTTTCCCGGACTCAGGGTGGCTTCCAACCATTTTAAAACACAAGGAAACGCTTAAAACATCTCATCTGGGTGGCGACCGCTTCTACAATCTAAAACGAATGTACCAGCATGTTAGAGGGAAGCAAGAGAGACGGAGAAGAGGGAGGGAGAGGCCTTCAGAGACAGAAAGGATCTCATGCAACTCATTCTCTTCGTTTACCGGTGGCAAATACATTCCAGAGAGAGCGAGATTAAAGATAATCCAACTTGTCTGACAAAACAGTTGTAGCAAAACCCCAGGAGGTGCCAGTCTTAATATAAAACTCAATGGGAAATACATTTCCAAGCAGCCAAGCCGATGAATCACGCCGCAACACAAGGTTTTGTTCTTTTTCTTCTTTTCACA
The DNA here is from genome assembly GCF_021028975.2 of Sphaerodactylus townsendi. Classification (NCBI taxonomy): domain Eukaryota; kingdom Metazoa; phylum Chordata; class Lepidosauria; order Squamata; family Sphaerodactylidae; genus Sphaerodactylus; species Sphaerodactylus townsendi. The sequence goes on along the minus strand of NC_059429.1, from coordinate 130,491,228 downwards.
GGGGCCGACAATCACACAGGGAAAGCCGGGGGTTTGCTTACGCTGCGGGCACAATTCATCACTGCACCAAACGGCGCCTCCGCACAGTGCCGGTTGCAGTGCTGAGCCGGTAGACGACGTCTTTCCAAAAAAACCAGAAAAAAATCTATCGGGGGAAATCAGAGAAAGGGAGAAGCACCCTTCGGCCAGTCAGATCAAACGTCCGTCTATCTTTCGTCCATCATCCTGATTCAAACAGCCACTAGCCAGATGGTCCGTAGCGCTCCCAAGTTGGAGATGAAAGCGACAGCTCTCCTAGCCTTCGTTCCCAGAATCTTTCTTTCAGAGTTAAACATTGCCTTTGAACATAGAACACAGACCTGTCAGATCACAGAATCATAGAGTTGGAGAAGACCCCGAGGGCCGTCGAGTCCGACCCCGTGAAACGCAGGAAAACACAATCAAAGCACTCCAGCAGCGGCGTAGGAGGTTAAGAGCTCGTGTATCTAATCTGGAGGAACCGGGTTTGATTCCCAGCTCTGCTGCCTGAGCTGTGGAGACTTATCTGGGGAATTCAGATTAGCCTGTGCACTCCCACACACGCCAGCTGGGTGACCTTGGGCTAGTCACAGCTTCTCGGAGCTCTCTCAGCCCCACCCACCTCACAGGGTGTTTGTTGTGAGGGGGGAAGGGCAAGGAGATTGTAAGCCCCTTTGAGTCACCTACAGGAGAGAAAGGGGGGATATAAATCCAAAGAACATAAGAACTAGCCTGCTGGATCAGACCAGAGTCCACCTAGTCCAGCACTCTGCTACTCGCAGTGGCCCACCAGGTGCCTTTGGGAGCTCACCTGCAGGAGGTGAAAGCAATGGCCTTCTGCTGTTGCTGTTCCTGAGCACCTGGTCTGCTAAGGCATTTGCAATCTCAGATCAAGGAGGATCAAGATTGGTAACTCTTCTTCTCTTCTTCTTCTTCTTCTTCTTCTTCTTCTTCTTCTTCTTCTTCTTCTTCTTCTTCTTCTTCTTCTTCTTCTTCTTCTTCTTCTTCTTCTTCTTCTTCTTCCTGACAGGTGGCCATCCAGCCTCCCTTTAAAAACCTCCAAAAAAGGAGACTCTGCCACACTCCGAGGTAGTTCATTCCACTGTCAAACAGCCCTGACTGCCAGGAAGTTCTTCCTGATGTTTAGGTGGAATCTCTTTTCCTTCCCCTTGAACCCATGACTCCTGATCTTAGTCTCCACAGCAGCAGAAAACAAGCTTGCTCCCTCACCGACATGACATCCCTTCAGATATCTAAACAGGGCTATCATGTCACCTGTTAACCCTCTCTTTGGCAAACTAATCATCCCCCTCTCCTCGTAGGGCATGGAATCTAGACCACCCACAGCAAGGATTTGGGCTACAAAAAGATGTTGCTGACTGCTACCCTGCACTGTGGGACAAAGTGAGGCTGTTCTTTCTTGCCTTTCCAACATCATATTCAGTGCAGTCGCCCAACTTCGTTTCAAGCAGAGGAACAGGCTGGAAATGATTATAGATAACAGATAACCTTTAATGTCATAGTACAGTGGTGGCAAACCTATGGCACTGGTGCCAGAGGTGGCACTTAGAGCCCTCTCTGTGGGCACGCGTGCACAGAGCTCATCATGTGATAATAGTGCAATTATTTCAGGGAGATTATTAGCACTAAACCTAAGACCTAGTTTTGGGGAAGCAGTGTAGGTAACCCTGTTAAGCGCTGTTAAACCCCACTGATTTTCATGCGAAGAACTAAAGCGCGATCCTTTACCTGGGAGTAAGCTCGGTTGCTGGCAATGGGGCTTGCTTCTGAGTAAACCCTCCTAGGGTTGTGATTCACCCATTCGAAGTGTTGCACAGTTGCTTCGAAGCAAAGACACCGACTACCACCAAGCTTACTCCCGAGTAACGCACGCTTCGGAGCCAACCGTTTTTTCTATATTAAAACCTCATTATTCAGGTTAAATTGCTATGTTGACACTTTGCGATAAATAAGTGGGTTTTGGGTTGCCGTTTGGGCGCTTGGTCTCGAAAAGGTTCGCCATGGCTGTCATAGTACAAAGACCCAAAACAAGATACAAAAGACAACAGACAAAGCAAAATTAAGATCGTTTGCTTATGACCATACATGAAAACCTGGCCATTTACTCTTGGGCACGGCTGGATTCATTGTTTAATAAACTCTCTTCTGCTGGTCTGTCCAGCACTCTAAGCCCATCAGTAAGGTTAAGAGGCACTTTGTTCAGGCCGAAAATGATGACATGTTGGCATCTAAGACTTCTTCTCGGTTGTGTCGTCGAAGACTTTCACGGCCGGAATCACTAGGGTGTTGTAGGCAGTGGTGGGGTCCAAAAATTTTAGTAACAGGTTCTCATGGTGGTGGGATTCAAACTGTGGCATAGCGCCAATGGGGCTGGGCGGGGCATGGCGGGGGCGTAGCTGGGCATTCCTGGGCGGGGCTGTGGCAAGGACGCAGCCGCTGCGCCGGTCCTTGGGCGGGAAACGAATGCACGCAAGCGCAGGCTGCCACGCACGCCGGTGCACCTCCTGCTAGACTGCTTCAAGTTCTGCGCGCTACTGCGGAGAGGAGGGGCGTAACTAAGGCAAAAAATCACGTGGCAAAATCACCAATTAGTAACCCCCTCTCAGCACACACAAATAATTAGTAACCTACTCTCGGGAACCTGTGAGAACCTGCTGGATCCCACCTCTGGTTGCAGGTTTGGGAGCTCACCTGCAGGAGGTGAAAGCAAAGGCCTTCTGCGGCTTTTGCTCCCGAGCACCTGGACTGTTAAGGCATTTGCAATCTCAGATCAAGGAGGATCAAGATTAGTAGCCATAAATCGACTTCTCCTCCGTAAATCTGTCCAACCCCCTTTTAAAGCTAAGCTTGATCTGAGATTGCAAATGCCTTAGCAGACCAGGTGCCCGGGAGCAGCAGCAGCAGCAGGCCATTGCTTTCACCTCCTGCAGGTGAGATTCCAAAGGCACCTGGTGGGCCACTGCGAGTAGCAGAGTGCTGGACTAGATGGACTCTGGTCTGATCCAGCAGGCTAGTTCTTCTGTTCTTAATGTTTATGCCTGTAATTTGAGCCCGTCATTGTGTGTCCCCTCCTCTGCTAACAGCTCCCTGCCCTCTTCTGTGTAAAGTGATGCACATAGGGGCAAAAAATCCAAACTTCACATACACGCTACAGGGGTCAGTGCTATCAGTCACAGACCAGGAAAGGGATTTGGGCGTCTTAGTTGATAGTTCCATGGGAATGTCAACTCAATGCATGGCAGCTGTGAAAAAGGCAAACTCTATGCTGGGGATAATTAGGAAAGGAGTTGATAATAAAACTGCAAGGATTGTCATGCCCTTATATAAAGCCGTGGTGCGACCGCACTTGGAGTACTGTGTTTGTAACCTCAGCTTGTGGGTTCTGTGGGGCAGTACTTGGAAGGAGTTGCAAAGAACCAAATTTAAACAAAACAGTTTACTTCTCTCTTTACAAATAACATTAGAAGCATCAACATTTAACATTTACAATTCCAAGGGTCCTTATTTCAGGTTGCATTCTCAAGTCCTTATGTTTACAGTCTACTGATACTGCCAAGTCCAATTCTTCTTTTCAAGTGGGTTGGCTCCTGAAGACTCCAAGGGCTTGATGAACAGGGAGTCTGCAACATGATGAAGGTTTCCAGGAGAACTCTCACCCATTACAAACCACAAAGAAACCCTCTGAAACAATAAACTCCAACATTTACAACATAGCAAAAATAAACAACTACCTTCCCAGTAGTTCCCAACAATATTGTAGTTTACCTTAACAAGGTGTTAAGGGCTTATAGAACCAAGGTCCGAGTCTGGTAGCCTTGTCTTCTCCAAAATGCTCTGCAGCCTTTCTGCTGCTCTGAGTCTCCACCCCCTTACTGGTTCAACCCATTCTGGGCATGGGGGTTACATGTGTTCAGTTCTGGTCGCCACATCTCAAAAAGGATATCGAAGAGATAGAAAAAGTGCAGAGAAGGGCAATGAGGATGATTGAAGCATTGGAGCACCTTCCTTATGAAGAGAGGCTGCAGCGTTTGGGACTCTTTAGTTTGGAGAGGAGATGTCTGAGGGGGGATATGATTGAAGTCTATAAAATTATGCATGGGGTAGAAAATGTTGACAGAGAGAAATTTTTCTCTCTTTCTCACAATACTAGAACCAGGGGGCATTCAATGAAAATGCTGGGGGGAAGAATTAGGACTAATAAAAGGAAACACTTCTTATCACAACGTGTGATTGGTGTTTGGAATATGCTGCCACAGGAGGTAGTGATGGCTACTAACCTGGATGGCTTTGAAAAGGGCTTGGATAGATTTATGGAGGAGAAGTCGATCTATGGCTACCAGTCTTGATCTGCCTTGATCTCAGATTGCAAATGCCTTAGCAGACCAGGTGCTCAAGAGCAGCAGCACCAGAAGGCCATTGCTTTCACCTCCCGCAGGTGAGCTCCCAAAGGCACCTGGTGGGCCACTGCGAGTAGCAGAATGCTGGACTAGATGGACTCCGGTCTGATCCAGCAGGCCAGTTCTTATGTTCTTATGTTCTTCTAAGTGACAGCTCTTCAAATACTGGAAAAGAGCGATCATGCCCCCCTCCCCAACCTCTTCTTTTCCAGACTGAATAGACCCTCAGCCTTTCCTCGTAGGGCTTGGCCCTGATACCACGACACATGGCTTAGAAGGGGGGAAGAGGCAACGTGACCCCATCGTTTTCAAGGCATTCCAGCACTACAAAGTGAACCGTGGCAGTTGGGCACGTTCCAGTGCTTGTCAGAACAAATAGGAGGGGGCCTCCGCGGTGCAGATGAGGAGGGATAATTGCCTTCCGCGATTCGCTGAAAGGTTTCAAGGAGACTCATCTTCCAGCCTGAGCATCTTGAAATAATAGCTTTGCACATTATAATGTAAGGAAAAAAACCCTTTTAGCCCTTTTGCAGCAAAGGAGGGTTGCAGCCATTGTCGGGATGAATCGGTTGCATTTAGATAATGGCGCTACCGTGACGAAGGGCATTCGGGTTTGTGTTTTGACGCGCCGGCCTGCATAATGCTACGCTCTCGCGCACTGTTGATGAGGTGCAATTTGTGCGATTTCATCTCCGCCGTTGCAGCTGGCCGTCTGGCGAGGAGCTGTTGATCCTAAATCGGCGCTGGGTTAATGCTGGTGCCTTTTTTCGCGGGACCAAAACCCCTGTACTTTGGCACTGCTTGTGGATTACCGTGAACAACGGCTGAACTCTGCAAGACTTTAGCTTTAAAAAGGGCTTGGACAGATTGATGGAGGAGAAGTCGATCTATGGCTACCAATCTTGATCCTCCTTGATCTCAGATTGCAAATGCCTTAGCAGACCAGGTGCTCAGGAGCAGCAGCAGCAGCAGAAGGCCATTGCTTTCACATTCTGCATGTGAGCTCCCAAAGGCACCTGGTGGGCCACTGCGAGTAGCAGAGTGCTGGACTAGATGGACTCTGGTCTGATCCAGCAGGCTAGTTCTTATGTTCTTATGTTCTTAAGACTCGATTCGGAACTCGGCTCAACTGGCCGGAGATGTTCCAGAAAAATGAGAATGTAGCTTCCCCCCCACCCCACACACTAGTTCTGAGAGAAATGTTAGATTATCTTCTGTATTTATTTTAACACTTTCTCTCCCCCCACTTGCAAATGCGGCTGAGAGAATGGCTTCTCTCATGGTATCAGGGCCCAGCCCAATGAGGAAAGGCTGAGAGTCTTTTCAGTCTGGAAAAGAAGAGGTTGGGAAGGGGGACATGATTTCTCTTTTCCGGTATTTGAAGAGCTGTCACTTAGAAGAGGGCAGGGAGCTGTTAGCAGATGAGAGAATGGAGCAGCAGTGGCGTAGTGGCTAAGAGCAGTGGCTAACAGCAGGTACATTCTAATCTGGAGGAACCGGGTTTGATTCCCAGCTCTGCCGCCTGAGCTGTGCAGGCTTATCTGGGGAATTCAGATTAGCCTGTGCACTCCCACACACGCCAGCTGGGTGACCTTGGGCTAGTCACAGCTTCTCGGAGCTCTCTCAGCCCCACCTACCTTACAGGGTGTTTGTTGTGAGGGGGGAAGGGCAAGGAGATTGTCAGCCCCTTTGAGTCTCCTGCAGGAGAGAAAGGGGGGATATAAATCCAAACTCTTCTCTTCTTCAGTAGAATTGCCAGCTCTGGGTTGGGGAATACCTAGAGATTTTGTGGGTGGGGCCTGTGGAGGGGGGGTTGGGAAGGGGAGAGAATTCAGTGGGGTATAATCAGTGGTGGGATTCAAATAATTTAACAACCGGTTCTGGTGGTGGGAATTCAAACAGTTGTTAAATTATTTAACTGATTGTTTACAAGCACCATTTTAACAACCGGTTCTGCCAAAGTGGTGCGAACCTGTGAATCCCACCACTGGGTATAACGCCACCTTCCAAAGCTGCCGTTTTCTCCAGGATAACTGATTTCGATTGTCTGGAGATCAGTTGTAATTGTTGCTAATTCTCTTTGGGAAGAAGAAGGAGGAGGAGGAGGAGGAGGAGGAGGAGGAGGAGGAGGAGGAGGAGGAGGAGGAGAGGAGGAGGAGGAGGAGTAGTAGTTTGGATTTATATCCCCCCTTTCTCTCCTGCAGGAGACTCAAAGGGGCTGACAATCTCCTTGCCCTTCCCCCCTCACAACAAACACCCCGTGAGGTAGGTAGGACTGAGAGAGCTTCGAGAAGCTGTGACTAGCCCAAGGTCACCCAGCTGGCGTGTGTGGGAGTGCACAGGCTAACCTGAATTCCCCAGATAAGCCTCCACAGCTCAGGTGGCAGAGCTGGGAATCAACCCCGGTTCCTCCAGATTAGATACACGAGCTCTTTACCTCCTATGCCACTGCTGACCCCTTACGCACATGCAGAATAATGCACTTTCAATCCACTTTATTTCTTTATTCATATTATAATCCCACTCTATCCCGGTCTGTCCCTATTATATTTTTATCCTGCCCTTTGCAGCTGGATTTTACTGTGATTTTATCTCATAGGCCCCTTCCGCGTTACTACGCAGAATAAATGCAGTGTCTAATCCATTTTCAATGCGCTATGCAGCTGTGCGGGAATGGCAAACTACGAAAACAATCATTACGAAAGTGGGATTGAAAGCGCGTTATTCTGGCGTGTGCCATAATGGTAGGTCAGGGCTGGCAGAAAACGTTAGTACATCTGGGTCTCTATCAGTCAGACCAGCCAAGATAAAGAGACTTTCAGCACTATGGTCCTTTGTCTACTCCAACCCTGTGATTTTGAATAGCTCTGTTGGTTCTTTGTTTTGAAACAGTTCAATCAAATGTCTAATATTTGCCTAAATTATGAACTGCCAATCAAAATCTACCACAGTTACAATGCAGAAGGAGGGACATTATGGGACTTTATAAAGTAATTTTCTTTGTTCTACCCTGGGGGCACATGCACACCATTTTCTCGTGTGTGTGTGTGTGTCACGTTCCAGTGCTTGGCAGAACAAATAGGAGGGGGCCTCCGCGGTGCAGAGGGGGGGGGATAATTGCCTTCCGCGATTCGCTGAAAGGTTTCAAGGAGACTCATCTTCCAGCCTGAGCATCTTGAAATTATAGCTTTGCACATTATAATGTAAGAAAAAAAACCCCTTTTAGCCCATTCGCGTCAAAGGAGGGTTGTAGCCATTGTCGGGATGAATCGGTTGCATTTAGATAATGGCGCTACCGTGACGAAGGGCATTCGGGTTTGTGTTTTGACGCGCCGGCCTGCATAATGCGACGCTCTCGTACACTGTTGATGAGGTGCAATTTGTGCGATTTCATCTCCGCCGTTGCAGCTGGCCGTCTGGCGAGGAGCTGTTGATCCTAAATCGGCGCTGGGTTAATGCTGGTGCCTTTTTTCGCGGGACAAAACCCCCTATACTTTGGCACTGTTTGTGGTTTGCCGTGAACGACGGCTGAACTCTGCAAGACTTTGGCTTTAAAAAGGGCTTGGACAGATTTATGGAGGAGAAGTCGATCTATGGCTACCAATCTTGATCCTCCTTGATCTGAGGTTGCAAATGCCTTAGCAGACCAGGTGCTCGGGAGCAGCAGCAGCAGCAGAAGGCCATTGCTTTCACATCCTGCACGCGAGCTCCCAAAGGCACCTGGTGGGCCACTGCGAGTAGCAGAATGCTGGACTAGATGGACTCTGGTCTGATCCAGCAGGCTAGTTCTTATGTTCTGCTGTTCTTAAGACTCGATTTGGAACTCGGCTCAACTGGCCGGAGATGTTCCAGAAAAATGAGAATGTAGCTGCCCCCCCACCCCACAAACTAGTTCTGAGAGAAATGTTAGATTTTCTTCCGTATTTATTTTAACACTTTCTCTCCCCCCCACTTGCAAATGCGGCTGAGATAATGGCTTATTTTATGGTATCAGGGCCAAGCCCTATCAGGAAAGGCTGAGAGTTTTTTCAGTCTGGAAAAGAAGAGGATGGGGAGAGGGACATGATTGCTCTTTTCCGGTATTTGAAGAGCTGTCACTTAGAAGAGGGCAGGGAGCGGTTAGCAGAGGAGAGAATGGAGCAGCAGTGGTGTAGTGGCTAAGAGCAGCGGCTAAGAGCAGGTACATTCTGATCTGGAGGAACCGGGTTTGATTCCCAGCTCGGCCGCTTGAGTTGTGGAGGCTTATCTGGGGAATTCAGATTAGCCTGTGCACTCCCACACACGCCAGCTGGGTGACCTTGGGCTAGTCACAGCTTCTCGGAGCTCTCTCAGCCCCACCGACCTCACAGGGTGTTTGTTGTGAGGGGGGAAGGGAAAGGAGTTTGTAAGCCCTTTGGGTCTCCTACACGAGAGAAAGGGGGGATATAAATCCCAACTCTTCTTCTGTTCTTCTTCAGTAGAGTTGCCAGCTCCGGGTTGGGGAATACCTAGAGATTTTGTGGGTGGGGCCTGTGGAGGGGGGGGTTGGGAAGGGGAGAGAATTCAGTGGGGTATGATCAGTGGTGGGATTCAAATAATTTAACAACCAGTTCCGGTGGTAGGAATTCAAATAATTTAACAACTGGTTGTTTACGAGCACCATTTTAACAATCGGTTCTGCCGAAGTGGTGCGAACCTGTGAACCCCACCACTGGGGATAACGCCACCTTCCAAAGCTGCCGTTTTCTCCAGCGGAACTGATTTCTATTGTCTGGAGATCAGTTGTAATTGTTGCTAATTCTCTTTGGTAAGACCCCTTCCGCACATGCAGAATAATGCACTTTCAATCCACTTTCTTTATTCATATTATAATCCCACTCTATCCCGGTCTGTCCCTATTATATTTTTATCCTGCCCTTTGCAGCTGGATTTTACTGTGATTTTATCTCATAGGCCCCTTCCGCACATGCAGAATAATGCAGTTCCAATCCATTTTCAATGCGCTTTGCAGCTGTGCGGAATGGCAAAATCCGCTTGTAAACAATTGCGAAAGTGGATTGAAAGTGCGTTATTCTGCGTGTGCGGAAGGGGCGAGGTCAGGGCTGGCAGAAAACGTTAGTACATCTGGGTCTCTATCAGTCAGACCAGCCAAGATAAAGAGACTTTCAGCACTATGGTCCTTTGTCTACTCCAACCCTGTGATTTTGAATAGCTCTGTTGGTTCTTTGTTTTGAAACAGTTCAATCAAATGTCTAATATTTGCCTAAATTATGAACTGCCAATCAAAATCTACCACAGTTACAATGAAGAAGGAGGGACATTATGGGACTTTATAATTTTCTTTGTTCTACCCTGGGGGCACATGCACACCATTTTCTCGTGTGTGTGTGTGTGTGTGTGTGTGTGTGTGTGTGTGTGTGTGTGTGTGTGTGTTTCCTCCAAGCTTTCAGTGTGCAAATATAAAGCTGGTGGTTTATATTTTTATTTCCAACAGAAGGAAAGAAATGTTTAAACGTTCCTTTCCAACCTCAAGGTGGGGAAAAGGAAAGCCATTTCTTCACATACCTCACTGAGGTCTTTGTCCTCTCGGGCTCCATGCTCAAAGCTGCCCGAGTTTCCAGGATCATCAGAGTGAAAACTCTTAAAAGGGCAGACAGTTGTAGAATTAAATGGGTTTTTATTAAGGAATAAGTGTTGCCACATAATACACTGGACATCACAGTGATCGAGGACAAGGAAGTGACCGTCCTCGACATAGCAAGACCTGGTGACAGCAGGATCATTGAAAAAGAACACGAGAAGGTCACTGAATACCATGATTTGAAAATCGAGATTCAGCAACTATAACACAAACCAGCTGAGGTCATTCCAGTGGTAATCGGCACCCTGGGCGCCATTTCGAAAACACTAGGGAGGCACTTGAAATGACTTCAACAAACTCAATATCTATCAGATTTGGAAGGCAGCCCACACAAATACTACACTGATACATGACAATGTCCTAGGCCTCTGGGTGAGGCTCAAATTGCAATGGAAGGCCAACAACCAGCTAAAGAATCAGCAGCTGTGTAACACGTAAAACTACTCTGGGACTTCCGAATTCAGACTGACAAAGTTTTGGAACACAATACTCCTGACCTCACGATTGTGGAAAAAAAGAAAGTGTGGATAGTCGATGTTGCAATTCCTGGTGACAGCAGAATTGATGAGAAGCAACTGGAAAAACTTACACGATACGAGGATTTAAGGATTGAACTACAAAGACTCTGGCACAAACCAGTAAAGGTGGTCCCAGTGGTGATCGGCACACTGGGTGCAGTGCCTAAAGACCTTGGACGGCACTTAAAAACAATCGGCGCTGACAAAATCACCATATGTCAGCTGCAAAAGGCCACCCTACTCGGCTCTGCACGCATTATTCGTCGATACATCACACAGTCCTAGATGCTTGGGAAGTGTCCGACGTGTGATGTAAAACAAAATCCAGCATATTGATCTTGTTTGCTGTGTATAACTGTTTTTGTATCAATATAATAATAATAACAACAACAACAAACAACGCCACTGCTGAAATAATTCAGAATCATGCCACAGCTTTCCAAGGTCAGATTTTTATTTCTCATAAAGCACAGGTATCTGCCCAAGAAAATGGCCGTCTGCAAAAGAACAGTCACAAAACTCGTCATGTCAACGTCACGAACATTTGGCAAAGAAGAAGACCAGCTCGCCAATTGAGGCCCTTTTAATTTCATAGGCACAGAGCAATAAAGCTATTTTATTATTTACGTCGTCTCGATGTTCTTTTTCTCAACACATCCACAGCTCAGGAATCTGAATTTCCTGCCGTAAAACATTATCTTACCATCGCCAGAGCTGGTGGATTGAAATTCCAATGGAGCATTTAAGCATGACAGCATATAGATTTAAAAAACATACATATGAGCAACCAGTATAACGCAGCGGCAAAAAAGGCTAATGTGGTCTTGGTGTGTACCAACCGAGGCAAAAGATCCAAATGGCAAGATGTCATCGCCCCACTGTACACCACATTGGCCAGGCCTCGCCTGGAGACCTGTGTCCAGTTCTGAAGGCCTCGTTTCAAAGAGGGCGTGGACCGAATGGAGCAGGTGCAGAGGAGAGCGACAGGGATGGTCAGGTACCTGGAGACCAAACCCTTTGAGGAAAGGCTGAGGGTCAGGGTTAGGGTTCAGTCTTGGGAATGTTCAATCTGGAGAAGAGGAGGTTTGCGGGAGGACGTGAACGCTCCCTTGAAGTATTTGAAAGGTTGTCATTTGGAAATCCCTTGCTTTGAAAACCCTACAAGGTCACCGTGGTCGGTTGTGACTTGACCACACTATGTGCATATGTAACCCCTATGTTCAGAATGGGTTGACCCAGAAAGGGGTGGAGACTCAAAGCAGCAGAAGGCTGCAAAAACTGGTGAAGTTGGAGGAAGCAAAGCTGCCAGGCTGGGACCTTGATTTAATCTATATATATAAAAAGCTAACAGTGTTTTTGTTGATGATAGTATACCTCAGTAACTGCCAGGCCAATTCCTCTGAAAATTCCCAGCCACTGTAGTCAGCCAGGCGAGAGTGTTTTTAGATGTTCACATACCTGAAATTTCACACCTGGCCCAGGTAAAACACCTTTTTCCTGGCGCTCCCTGGTGAAGGACATGCAGCAGCCTGTGTGTAACTGTCACCCTTAGAATGTTCGTGCTGCTCAAAATGTTCACTCAGATGGCCAGATATGAGCAGTGGAAACAGTACATAGGCAGTAACTCGAGTGGAAGTGAAACACATACACACACAAGGATCATTACCAGCCAGCCTAGATGTGTGGGAGGGGTGCCTTTCTATTCCCCCCCGCCAAGGAATGCGGGCACACACATCACTGACATCGCACAGTATCAGGCTGCGTGTTTTCATGAGCCTCTGCAATTGATTTGCTGCTACTGTTCCTTTCCCATTTCACCACAATAAGCCACAGCAACGCGCGGCCGGGCCCTGCTAGTCCTTTATAAGCTCTTAACACCTTGTTTAAGGTAACTGCAAAGTTGTTGGGAACTAGTGGGAAGGGAGTTGTTTGTTTTTGCTGTATTGTAAATGTTAGAATTTATTGTTTCAGGGCTTGCTATGTATGTAGTTGATGGGAGTTCATTTGGGGACCTTCATCATCTCGGATACCATTCACCAAGCCTCTGAAGTCTTCATAAGCCAACCACCAGCAGGAAGAATCGGACTTGGCATTATCAGTAGATTGTAAATATAAGGACTTGAAATGCAACCCAAAAGGACTGTAAATTGTTAATGTTAAATGTTAAAAGTGTTATTTGTTAAGGAAAAGTAAACCATTTTGTTTTAAATTTAGTTCTTTGCAACTCCTTCCAAGTTCTGCCCCACAGAACCCACAGATAGAGGTTACACATACACGGTCACACACACTTTAAGGAGGGCAGGGAGCTGTTCCTGTTGGCGGCTGAGGACAGGACTCACAATAATGGGTTTAAATTATGGGCGAAAAGTATCAGCTGGATATTAGGAACAAGTGGTTTTCGGTAACAGTAGTTCAGCAGTGGAATCAGCTGCCTAGGGAAGCGGCGAGCTTCCGTCCACCGGCTGTCTTCAAGAAGCAGCTGGGAAAACACTTGTCAGAGATGCTTTTTGGCTGATTGAGCAGAGGGTTGGACTAGATGGCCTTTATGACCCCTTCAAATTGACAAATTCACCCACCGTCAGATTCAGGAAGTAGCCCGGCTAGAACCCACATGAATAGTACATCGATACATTACACCTTTCTAGGCCTCTGGGTGGGGCTCGAATTGTAATGAAAGGCAAACAGCCAGCTACAGATCTGGCAGATGAAATATTGAACAAAATTAAATAATCATGTTACCTTGAGCTCTCAGGAGAAAGAACAAGACATAAATCCAACAAACGTTATCATTGATTTTGCGCCTACGCTCTGGAGTGGAAATTGCTCGTGCTTGTTACAGCTGGGTCTTTCACTTCACAAATTAACAACAGCCCCATTAACAGTCGACTGGCAGCGTGCCGATGTAGTTTTTCAGGCCTTCTCAAAACAGGCTGTTCGTTCCTTTTTCTCAGCATCTTACATAAACTTCAAGGATTTAGCATCTGGGGCACGGGCCCAGCTTCCAAAGCCCTTCCGGAAGAAACAATGTCTAGAAAACGTAACACGGCAGCAGTTCAGACAAACTTAGGGAAGGGAGGGAAGTCCCCAGCAACTGGCAAACCGACACACGAAAGATGACACATCATCTCATTGTACCAAAGATCAGAAAGATTTCTACAAGGAGTCTGTACAATCACCGCGGGAGAAAAAGGAAGAGTCGCTGTTCCTTTTGTCTGGGATTCACTTCATCTGGATTGGCTCTTAAAAAAAAAGACCAATGAGTAAACTCCTTTTCTCATGCTATTAAAAGAAAGAGAAGATCCCATTTTGTCAGGCACAATAAGGAAACTGGTTCTGGTGGGTTTTCCGGGCTGCGTGGCCGTGGTCTGGTAGATCTCGTTCCTAACATTTCGCCTGCATCTGTGGCCAGCATCTTCAGAGGTGTATCGCAGAGAGAAGTCGGTTACACGCTGTGTGTTCTCTCTGTGATATTGTTGAAGGCTTTCATGGGTGGACTCGACTGGTTGCTGGGGGCTTTCCGGGCTGTGTGGCCGTGGTCTGGTAGATCTTGTTCCTAACGTTTTGCCTGCATCTGGGGCTGGCATCTTCAGAGGTGTATCACAGACTTTTCTCTATCATATACCTCTGAAGATGTAGGTCACAGATGCAGGCGAAATGTTAGGAATAAGGTCTACCGGACCACGGACACACACCCCCAAAACCCACCACAACCAGTTGAATCCGGCCGTGAAAGCCTTCGACAATACAATAAGGAAAGATCCCGGGCCCCTGGGACACATACACACGAATGCATGTAACAACCCCAGGGGCCACTTTTGCTGAAGGAAAGCCATAAGGGGAGGGGACTACTTAATCTTTGTCTCCCTGGCTCTTCCTCTCTTGAAACGGCATCTATCTTGTCCCCCTTCTCACTGGCTTCCAGACACGCGTTTTAGAAGAAGAAGAGTTTGGGTTTATAACCCCCCTTTCTCTCCTGCAGGAGACTCAAAGGGGCTGACAATCTCCTTGCCCTTCCCCCCCCTCACAACAAACACCCTGTGAGGTAGGTGGGGCTGAGAGAGCTCCGAGAAGCTGTGACTAGCCCAAGGTCACCCAGCTGGCATGTGTGGGAGTGTACTTGCCTCTTTATTTGAGCCAGGTGAAAGGACCACAGGTGGGAACCGCCACATGAAGCTGCAACCTGGAATGTGGGGACACATGGATGGAGCGGGCATGCGGCTGGTGAATGGCGTAGTTTCTGCATAAGGCACAGCTGGCCATTCCCCAACCACTACGTGGTGTAGAGGTTAAGAGCAGGTGCGCTCTAATCTGGAGAACCGGGTTTGATTCTCTGCTCTGCCGCTTGAGCTGTGGGGGCTTATCCGGGGAACCAGATTAGCTTGTGCCCTCCAACACACGCCAGCTGGGTGACCTTGGGCTCGTCACAGTTCTTCAGAGCTCTCTCAGTCCCACCTACCTCACAGGGTGTTTGTTGTTGGGAAGGAAGGGAAGGGAAAGGAGATTGTCAGCCCCTTTGAGTGTCCTTACAGGAGAGAAAGGGGGGATGTACATCCAAAACACTCTCACTCACATGCCAGCCTAGTCGATTCCCCAGGTTTCCTGTGCTTCTCGTTTGCAATAGTTGCATCATGCTTAAGGTTGCCAACTGAGGATTTTTTAAAAACATTCTGGAAGATTTGGGAGGGGAGTCTTGGGGTGGGGCTTCAGGAGGGGAGGGGCTTCAGCAGGGTATAATGTCATAGGCTCCACCTTCCAAAGCAACCATCTTCTGCAAAGGGGATCGGTCTCCAAAGGGGATCGGTCTCCAAAGGGGATCGGTCTCTGAGACCTGGAGACCCGTCGTTATTCCAGGAAGTCTCCAGGCCCCACCTGGAGGCTGGCAACCCTTGCTGCTTTCTGTCCCCCCTCCCTAGAACACAGATCCGCCCCTCACAAAAGTTAATGACAGCAACAAAAGCCCACCCAAGTTACCATGGCAAACTGTTACATTCTCGAATGCTTTTTAAAAAAACGCATGCTACATAATTGATCTCCCTTCAGGCTATTCTGAACCCGTGTTCATCCATTTATCAATCATATTAAAAAACGTTTCCGATCAGGGCTTTTCCTTAAAAAGTTGATGTGAAAACAACCCCACCCCCTTTACCATACCTTCTTTAATGACATTAAAAACAACCCCTCCCCTTCCTCCCACCCCCACACAAATTATATTTTTTAATGACAGAAAACAGGCGGGATAATTATATCTCTGAACATCTGGAGCGGGGGATAAACAGTAGAAGAAAGCCACTAGATATACATCGCTTCGTGAACAATGCGGTCTCTGACAAAAGCGAATGCCGACTGGACCAAATGGAACCGAGTCTGATCCGTCGAAGCGACTCTTCTAAGTTGTTCCACGTGCGCCGGACACTTTTAGACTCTCTGTTTCGGCCTGCCTGTGGTAAAACAGAGACATTTGTTCTTGTCACATTGAGACCTTCGAATTGGTTTAATTGACTCAACGTGTCGTTTCAGGTTTCCATCAAGAAACCTGCCTGGCGACCACACGGCAATATGAAACAGCAATTAAGCAGAAAAGAGCAATCCGCGTCCCTCTGCTCGGAGGCACGGCGAGCATAAACGCATCTGTGCCACGGTTTATCGAAAGGGAGGGCAGCAAAAATTGACACCGGCTCTTAATCTCTCCTCCCTTCTGTGGCCGTTGCGTGAAACGATGTTCCGTCGCCCAGATTTCATCCCTCGATTTTATTCCGGTCATGCTCGCTCACGACCGTCACTGCTGCAATGCGTAAAAACCTTCCGACGAGCGTTAATCAAAGTGGCTGACATTTTCACTGTGGGTCCCCGCGGATGCTCGGTGCAAACCTTTGCGTCACTGAAGGGGAGGATGTTGCTACATGTGCACAGTTTGGGATTTTTAAAAAAGCGCAACAGGAGGTGATGTTCCCCAACCGGTCGCTTGTTCTGGCACACCCAACTGTCGAACGAAGCGCACATCGAAGAGTCGAAAGCAAGAAAGAATGTTTCCGGGCCTCGCTGTCGGCAAGCAAAAACACATGGTGCGTTTCTTCTCCTCCCCAAAAAGGATTTAGGGAAATGTTCTCTTTTACAGCCGTTCCATGCTACGGATCCAAGGATGCTCCAGTTTGGAGCGTGACAGCAATTCCCAAGAAACTCCTTGTTAATCAACAGTATCTGGTTATCTGTTGAAGTACCACAGGCCCGACTGAGCAATCAAGGCTCTCTTCTCTTCGCCGCTGTCCCACGTACCCCGACAATAACTGCAAAACCTTGCAAGAGCCAAGCTTGGCCTTACCTCTCAT
>NC_059429.1:130379705-130474236 GCF_021028975.2 Sphaerodactylus townsendi | reverse complement strand
GAGGGGGGCGTGTCCCCTGGCCTGTGCGACGCGCCGGAGGCCGGAGGACACGGTAAGGCGTTTGGGGGATGGCACAGCCTCTGCGCAGGCTGCGCCATCTTCCCCACCGCAACCGGGACCATTCGTGCAAATGATCCCAGGGGGGTTGGGTCGGCGTCATGAGTCTGACGGCCCAAGTGTGGTAGGAGGTTGCAGTGAGTGCAAGAAGACTATAGATCTTCTCTTCTTACCAGAGTAGCTCCGCTTTAAACTCTGCTGATAACAGCATTCAGGGATAGGGTCGAGAGTTATGTTTTTGAAAAATCCACATTTTCCCCCCTGAGAGGTTTAGAAACTCTATTAGATATCGGTAAAGATGAGTTTTGTGCCTTATGGATCGGGGGAAACAAGCAAGACCTCATTTACCTCTTGTTACGAAGAGGCACAGTTTGAAATCCGGAGCCTGAGCTCAGCCCACTGTGAAGCTGTAGATTAGAGAAGAGAGGTCATAATTATTACCCAGCTGCAGCGACCGCTTCGTGCTTTAGGCAGACCAACCGGAGAGAGAGAGAGAGAGAGAGTTTCCACAAACTGTGTTCAAAGATAGTTTCCACAAACTGTTCAACTCCCCCGCTCCTTACTCCTGAGGAATGCCTGAGAATATTGCCGCTTCCCATGCAGTGGTTTATTTAAAGAACTTCAAAACAGAGGGAAAAATGCCTCGAATCAGTTGTGCGCAGAAGGGGCCACTCAAAATAGCTAGCAGGCTCCCTCCCTTTGGAGAAGGGGGTAGTTAGGATTCTCTGCGTGAATTCAGTAGTCAGTAAATAATTACTAATTGCAGGGAGTGATTTCATATGTGGACATGGGCCAGCTTGTATAGTCGTGGAACGATAGAGCTGGGGTTCTTTGAGGTCCTCTAGTCCAACCTGTCTACTCAGTGCCAAAATATGTAACCGCCACTTCCCCACCACCCAACAGCTTCTCAAAGATTCCCACGCTTCTTCAGGCCGTCCTGTTTACATCTTTTATTGTTAGTCTTAATATTTAGCTCAAATCTACTTCCTCACAGTGTCCTCCCGTTTGTTCCAGTCCTGCCCTCTGGATCAAGAGAAAACAAGTCCGCTCCATCTTCTCTGGAGATAGCTTCATAAGAACATAAGAACAAGCCAGCTGGATCAGACCAGAGTCCATCTAGTCCAGCACTCTGCTACTCGCAGTGGCCCACCAGGTGCCTTTGGGAGCTCACGTGCAGGATGTGAAAGCAATGGCCTTCTGCTGCTGCTGCTCCTGAGCACCTGGTCTACTAAGGCATTTGCAACCTCAGATCAAGGAGGATCAAGATTGGTAGCCATAGATCGACTTCTCCTCCGTAAATCTGTCCAAGCCCCCTTTAAAGCTATCCAGGTTAGTGGCCATCACCACCTCCTGAGGCAGCATATTCCAAACACCAATCACACGTTGCGTGAAGAAGTGTTTCCTTTTATTAGTCCTAATTCTTCCCCCCAGCATTTTCAATGGATGCCCCCTGGTTCTAGTATTGTGAGAAAGAGAGAAAAATGTCTCTCTGTCAACATTTTCTACCCCATGCATAATTTTATAGACTTCAATCGTATCCCCCCTCAGACGTCTCCTCTCCAAACTAAAGAGTACCAAACGCTGCAGCCTCTCCTCATAAGGAAGAAGCTTCAGGTGGGTAGCCATATTGGTCTGCAGTACAAGAGACAGATTTGAACTATGACTAGCCCAAGGTCACCCAGCAGGGGAGTGCGGAAACACACCTGGTTCACCAGATAAGCCTCTGCCACTCAGGTGGAGGGCTGGGGAATCAAACCCGGTTCTCCAGATTAGAATTCACCTGCTCTTTAACCACTGTGCCACGCTGAAAACTTGCCCATTCAACTGAAAGTGACATCATCGTGTTTGTGATGCTGGTGGGTTTTTAAAACTTGTTTTAATGTAGATGTTTAATTTATGCTTCTGCCACCATCACCGATCCACGGGAGGCAGCTGGAACTCAGTTCCTCCTAATGTTGAGAACATAGCAGATCTGGAGCTTGGATCCGCAGTTGTAGGCACATAGCCCTATTAAAAGGATTCCAGCAATCCCTATAAGTAACCTGTAAGACTATCCCCCCCATTATTCTTTTCCTTGTAATGGGGTGTTGGCAACCATAAAGCTGCTGAACAAGAATTGAGATTGCAAATGCCTTAACAGTCCAGGTGCTCGGGAGGAGGAGCAGCAGCAGAAGGCCATTGCTTTCACCTCCTGCATGTGAGCTCCCAAAGGCACCTGGTGGGCCACTGCGAGTAGCAGAGAGCTGGACTAGATGGACTCTGGTCTGATCCAGCTGGCTTGTTCTTATGTTCTTATGAATCATGCAGGCCTTATGCGTTTTACTTTTCTTTCTTCCTATTGACCAAAGATTCACAGCCTTGATGAGTACCCTTTGTACTAACTTACTCATTGGAATTTGGGATACATTAAAATATGTGTTCATTTAGGCCTTGTAATGCCTGCGGGCACCATAAGTCTGTCCTTTTTTCTGATACAAAACAGAACACAGCCAAATGTTTAGGCTCTTTGTTTAGATAAGTGGGGCAACTGAGAACAATACTGATAAGATGGTGCTAGGTCAGTGGTGGCGAACCTTTTCGAGACCGAATGCCCCAATTGCCACCCAAAACCCACTTATTTACCGCAAAGTGCCAACACGGCAATTTAACCTGTATACTGAGGTTTTAGTTTAGAAAAAACGGTTGGCTCCGAGGCGTGCGTTATTCGGGAGTAAGCTTGGTGGTAGTCGGTGGCTTTGCTTTGAAGCAACTGTGCAACTCTTCCAACGGGTTGAATGACGACCGTAGGAGGGTTTACTCAGAAGCAAGCCCCATTGACAGCAACCGAGCTTACTCCCAGGTAAAGGATCACGCTTTAGTTCTTTGCGTGAAAATCAGTGGGGTTTAACAGCGCATAACAGGGTTACCTATACTGCTTCCCCAAAACTAGGTCTTAGGTTTAATGCTAATAATTCGAGCCCAGCGGCCCAGACCAGCCTAGATGTGTGGGGGTGGGGGGGAGAGGGCGACTCTGTTTGCGTGTGCCCACAGAGAGGGCTCTGAATGCCACCTCTGGCACCTGTGCCATAGGTTCGCCACCACTGTGCTAGGTCCTAGTTCACAGGACGTCAGAAGTGTGAAATACTGACATCCTCCAATGAATGCATTAAAATGTCTAAAATGTTTTGGGTAAGGGGAAGATCTCCACCTTTTTGAATGATTGATTGATGATGGTGGTACTTTGGGGTGTGTTCTTTTCCTGGCATTTTGATGTAACCTGCCTTTACCCTAGAAAAGTAGGAGACCGCAGCCATTTTGGTGTGGCTCCTCTGATACCAGCTTGCCCTTTGTTGACCTGAATAAAATATTTCTTTGATTTTATTCATGGTCGGCTTGAGCTTTTTGGCTTAAATATTTTGAACCCGTTACCCTGCGGTAACACAGTTGAGCTAGGAACTGGCGTGATCTCCTTTGATTGTGCAGTTCCTGCATGGCAGAGGGTTGGACTCAATAGCCCTAGTGGCCTCTTCCAACTCTCTGATTCTTTGATTCCTCTGACCAGTCCCGTAACTCAGGGGAAGGGCCCAAGGAACCAAAGCAGGTGGCTGAGGAGGACCAGGGACGTTCAGCAGAGGCCAATTTACTAGTGGTCCCCGGCCCCTCGATGATGCGGCTGGCCTCCACACGGGCCAGGGCCTTTACAGCTCTGGCCCCGGCCTGGTGGAACGCTCTTCCACCAGCTGTTCGGGCCCTGCGGGACCTTGGTGAGTTCCGCAGGGCCTGCAAGACGGAGCTGTTCCGCCGGGCCTTTGGAGGGACCAGCCGCTGATAGTGCCCCCCCGCGCTTTGGCTCCTACATCTGGGCCTACAACATCTGCGAGACCTGCTGTTCCTCCCTTGGGAGAAGGTTATCAGGCGCCACCTATGTGTATATTTATGCTTGTATGAAATGCTAATGTTTAGTTTAGTCTCGCTGCTTTTATAAGTTTTAATCAATTATACTGGTTTTATGATTGTATTTATTATATGCTGTACACCGCCCAGAGCCCTCCGAGGACGGGGCGGTATAGAAGCCTAAAGTATAAATAAATAAATAAATAAATTAAGGGCCCAGCATCACCAAGGCACCTGCTGAGATTGGTCCAGCAGCACCAGAAGCCACCCTGCTTGAAGCTACAAGGGCGATTCTGCACACGAGTAAAATAGGTTCGACCCAGTTCCCTGAGAAGGGTACTGACCTAGGTCGAAGCCATTTTTGTTCCCCATTGCAACCAGCTTGATCCCAGCTCGGAGGGCGGAATCATCCTGTGCCTCTTCGCCGCTCTATTCCGATTGGCTGCTGTTCTACGGCCATGTTCCGCCTATCCCCACACATGTTATTTAAAAAACTGCCACAGGAATGGAGGGATGAAGGTGGCGTTTTTTGATTGGCCAGCTGTACGCATGCCCGAAACACTCAGCTGTGATTGGTTGAATGGGGGACTCCTGGCACCAGAGATTCCGCACTTTACTGGAATCGAGCAGAGTTCAAGCGTGGTTCCCTGAAAAAGTAGCAGTCCCCAACTAGAGTTGGAAATTTGACCGTTACACGGGGCGAAGCTGGTACAAAACCACATCGATCCCAGTGGTTGTGCGGAGTATTTAGGTCGAACGCAGCTCGAACTTAGGTCAATAATGCAAGTGCGGAATTAACCCAAGTGAAGTCTCTTTCTCCACAGTCCTCTCTTGGGCAGGACACAAGCTCAGACCCATTCCAACTTCCGGAGGATGGATTTTGTAGATCCATATTCAGGTGCAGCTATTCCAAGTCCCATTTGGAACAGGCAACTTTTCAGTTCGTAAACAACCATTGTTATGTGAAACCATTGCTATGTGAAACAAACCATTGTTTCCCTGTTGAGCCCTGAGACAAAGGAATGCCTCAACATGTCTGGCTAATAAATCTTCTGGGAACAATGAGGGTATATTTAGATTCCACCAGCCTTCATCAAGCAATTATCCCCAGCACAGTTGTACTGAGGCAGAACCAGATGGATGAGCAACAAGGAGAACTGAATGAAGATTGACCAGAACTTAGAAAAATGGGAAAATCTGAGAGCTCAGGGATACATGCAGTGGTGGGATCCAAAAATTTTAGTAACAGGTTCCCATGGTGGTGGGATTCAAACAGTGGCGTAGCGCCAATGGGAATGGGCGGGGCACGACGGGGGCGTGGCTGGGCATTCCGGGGGCGGGGCATTGCTGGGCAGGGCTGTGGCAAGGACGCAGGCGCTGTGCCGGTCCTTGGGCAGGAAACGAATGCACGCAGACGCAGGCTGCCACACACACCGGTGCACCTCCTGCTAGACTGCTTCAAGTTCTGCGCGCTACTGCTGAGAGGAGGGGCGTAACTAAGACAAAAATCACGTGGCAAAATCACCCATTAGTAACCCCCTCGGCACACACAAATAATTAGTAACTGACTCTCGGGAACCTGTGAGAACCTGCTGGATCCCACCTCTGGATACATGACATGGACAATTCCATGTACCTGCACATGGGCTGCCCTAATCGTGTAAAGAAGAGGAGCACAGAAGCCTCCATTGGCTCAGATATTTTTAGTTTTCCTCCCCAAACACGTTTTTTTCTTCTCCACGCAGGGTTTGTCAACACTGGGTTGAGAAGAAGGAGAGTTTTGAATGTATACCCAGCCTTTCTCTCCTGTAAGGAGTCTCAAAGCAGCTTACAGACTCCTTTCCCTCCCTCTCCCCACAACAGACACCTTGTGAGGAAGGTGGGGCTGAAAGAGTTCTGAGAGAACTGTGACTGGTCCAAGGTCCCGCAGCAGGCTTCATGTGTCAGAACGGGGGAACAAATCCTGCTCACCAGATCAGTGTCCGCCGCTCAAGTGGAGGAGTGGGGAATCAAACCCGGTTCTCCAGATTAGAGTCCACCGCTCTTAATCCCTACACCACACTGCCAGTTGGGGGTGGGCGGGCATAATGTTCTGAAAAATGTATGTTGGCTGCTCCTTTTATAATTATCAGACCTGTCTCCTCGTCCTCTGTTGGGTCCACCCTCATCTTCTGAAGTGGATGCGTATTCATCTTTGCCTGTCAGTTCCAAATCAGAAGCATTAAACCCAGCTTCCCAGGCCCCTTCCACACACACAGAATAATGCGTTTTCAAACCACTTTCACAACCGTTTGCAAGTGGATTTTGCTATTCCGCATAGCTTCGAAGAGCAGTGAAAGCAGTTTGAAAGTGCATTATTCTGCATGTGCGGAAGGGGCCCCAGGTGACTTTTTTGGGGGGTTGAGAATCATTATTCCTCTTATAAATTCTATTGGTTTCATTATCCCTATGAAGTAGTGGCGTAGTGGAGCAGCAGTGGCGTAGTGGTTAACAGCAGGTGTACTCTAATCTGGAGGAACCGGGTTTGATTCCCGGCTGCCACCTGAGCTGTGGAGGCTTATCTGGGGAATTCAGATTAGCTTGTGCATTCTAACACACGCCAGCTGGGTGACCTTGGGCTAGTCACAGATCTTCAGAGCTCTCTCAGCCCCACCTACCTCACAGGGTGTTTGTTGTGAGAGGGGAAGGAGTTTGTAAGCCCCTTTGAGTCTCCTACAGGAGAGAAAGGGGGATATATTATTATTGTTCTTATTTATTAAATTTAATAGACCACCCAACCCCCAAATCCAACTCTTCTTCTTCTTCTTCTTCTTCTTCTTCTTCTTCTTCTTCTTCTTCTTCTTCTTCTTCTTCTTCTTCTTCTTCTTCTTCTTCTTCTTCTTCTTCTTCTTCTTCTTCTTCTTCTTCTTCTTCTTCTTCTCAGCTGAATTTTTTTTGCCTTAAAGTTCTTTAAGTTTGTCTTTGAAGACTTTGATTTGTTTCCCCTATTTTCACAAGTTTCTGGTATATAACTTCATAGGGATTAGATGTTTTTAAATCCGCTTCCATTTTTTTTTTTGAATAACCCCCTCTAAACCTTCCTCCTCCTGTGCGGCCTTATCTATCATTAACAACATTAAGTCATCAGCACATTTATTTAAGCCGTCGGTCGATTTGATCTTAAATTCATCAGAGTCAGTAAATAAGGTCGGCACCTTCCAGATGCACAAACCACGGGGGATTCTTCTGTTTTTGAAATATTCAGCTAGGTAATGCATTTTAATCTTTTTCTTTTTAATACACCGGAGTTGGGTCCAATCTGACTCAAGTGGGTATACAGCATCTCCACCATCTAAGTTAATCTTAGGAATAATTCTGTTGCTTTCCTCATTATTGAAAGAAAGACTATTGTACCTTTAGGGCATAGGTGTCAAACTCGCAGCCCTCCAGATGTTGTGGGCTACAGTTCCCATCATCCCCTGCCAGCATCATGATGGCAGGGAATGATGGGAACTGTAGTGCATAACATCTGGAGGGCCGCGAGTTTGACATCTGTGCTTTAGGGCATATCAACACTAGGTCCAAGCACAACAATGTGGAAAAATGTGAAGAATCTATTTATGAAGAATCTTTTATGCACCGGCATAAAAAAAAACTATTGCACTATGCCCACTGGAGCAACAGAGGCGTAGTGGTTAAAGCAGGTGTACTCTAATCTGGAGGAACCGGGTTTGATTCCCCGCTCTGCCGCTTGAGCTGTGGAGCTTATCTGGGGAATTCAGATTAGCCCGTGCACTCCAACACATTGTGTGAGTCAGCCTCTGGCATCCACTAGAGAGCCAGCATGGTGTAGTGGTTAAAAGCAGGTGCACTCTAATCTGGAGACCCAGGTTTGATTCCCCGCTCTGCCACTTGAGCTGTGGAGGCTTATCTGGTGAGCCAGATTCTCCAACACATGCCAGCTGGGTGACCTTGGGCCAGTCACAGTACTTGTGAGCTCTCTCGGCCCCACCCACCTCACAGAGTGTTTGTTGTGAGAGGGGAAGGGCAAGGAGATTGTCAGCCCCTTTGAGTCTCCTACAGGAGAGAAAGGGGGGATATAAATCCAACTCTTCTTCAACTCTTCTTCTTCAAAATCCAAACACGAAAACAATACAGGTGATTTTAACATAGAAAGGTGCAAAATGCAGTGCCAATATAGAAGAACAATACACAGAAAAGAACAAAACAAGACCTTGAGGGACAATCCTCTATTCCTGTTAATAATACCTGATATTACTTAATTCCTGTATACTTCTATTTTGTCCATTTGAAGTTCCAAACACCAAGACAGAGGATAAATGAGGTAAGTTCTCAGTCCAAGTATATAGCGTCCTTAAAGCGGTCTCTTTCCTTGGCAGTCGATGCCTATGTGATCAAAACCAAAGAGAGGTACAGTACAAACTAAAAACACAGAAGCAAATAATGAAGTACCTCAAAGCAGATTGTAACGTGAAAAAATATTTTTAAGTGATCCGTGCATCAACAGGAGGTGGTGATGGCCATTAACCTGGATAGCTTTAAAAAGGGCTTGGACAGATTTATGGAGGAGAAGTCGATCTATGGCTACCAATCTTGATCCTCCTTGATCTGAGATTGCAAATGCCTTCGCAGACCAGGTGCTCAGGAGCAGCAGCAGCAGCAGCAGAAGGCCATTGCTTTCACATCCTGCACGTGAGCTCCCAAAGGCACCTGGTGGGCCACTGCGAGTAGCAGAGTGCTGGACTAGATGGACTCTGGTCTGATCCAGCAGGCTCTTTCTTATGTTCTTATGTTAACATACACCTTACAGTAAACGCTATGTAAGTCACATTAAAAATACAAAATGCATACAGTTTCTCTGAAAAAAGCAAAGCTTTCTATAAGATTATCCAATTTATCTCCACCAATACTGAGTCATAAATGCACTTTACATATCCTTCCCCGTTGAATTGCAAACAGGAATGTAAACTCCTTCTTCGTTTCTCTGTTGTTAGGCATCCATTATCAGTGAAAGTCTCGAAAAAAGCAAAAAATTGCCATTATGCAATAGTTAAGTGCAGAGATGTGAAGAAAACAGAGGATCTTAATTGAAGCTGTTATTCAGCTGTTATGCAGTGGAGAGATACAGATAATTGCTGAAGGTCTGGAAAAAGCATGAAAAAGAAAACCTGTAGTTCGCTTCCTACGCGATGACTTCCAGCTGTCCCATGATAAGATTAATGACTTGGATGTCTCCAATTCAAAACTCCTGTCTGATTGGCAGCCAGATCAACAGAACATGGATTTTTACATATACGTTTTGTAAAGTCTTCATCAGCTGACAATATATATGAGGCCAGGCTCTAATTATACAAACAATAAATCATAGTAAAACACACACAAACACAAACACACACACACACATATAAGTGAATGCGTGCGTACCTGTGTGTCTGTGTGTCTGTCTGTCTGTGTGTGTGTCTCTGTGTGTGTCTGTGTGTGTGTCTGTCTGTCTGTCGGTCGGTCGGTCAGTCGGTCGGTCGGTCGGTCAAGATGATCCTCTGAAGATGCCAGCCACAGATGCAGGCGAAACGTCAGGAGAGAATGCTGCTAGAACACGGCCATACAGCCCGGAAACCACACAGCACCCAAGTGATTCCGGCCGTGAAAGCCTTCGACAATACAGTATATTTATACTTGTAAATATCAAGGAGTTAAGTGTAAGTATATACTTATAAATATCAAGGAGTTAACCTGTATTACTTGCCCTCTGGCTCATCCACGCACAATACTGAGCAAAGTATAACTTATTCAAACTGTCAGGAGCAATATAAGCAGTAGTGCTTAATTGGAAACAGATGTGCAGCTACGTCGAAAAATCTTAATGGTAAGTATACGCGTTAATTGGTCGTTAATGCTTAACATCATTTACCTTCTCCAGGTACAATCCAAGAGATACAGCTTCAAGTGATGAAAGGGGTTTAGTACAGTGGTGGGATTCAAGCATTTTAACAACGGGTTCCGATGGTGGTGGGATTCAAATAATGACTGTTGAAAAGTATTTTAAAAATATTTTAATATCACTTTTTTATTTTAAGTATTAAAAAATATTAATACTTAATAAAAAATATTTTAAGTATTAAAAAAGTGATATTTAAAATTTTAACGACAGGTTCTACAGAACCCTGAATCCCACCTCTGGTTTAGAACCAAACCAAACCACACTGAAATGTTTTTTAAAGGAAACAAGAAAAAAAAATCCACATCAGAATTAAGTCCCGAAGCGAAATGGTGGGTTTCCAATTTAAAAATCAATTTCAATTCCTCTTGTAACAATTTTTTAAATAGCACGATCTCTTAAACACATGTTTACGGAATTTAATAGACTTATTTGAGCGATTATTTTCAAATCCAGTTCACCAGATAAGACTCCACTGCTCATGTGGAGGAGTGGGGAATCAAACCCGGTTCTTCAACCACCACTCTTAACCATTATACCACGCCGGCTCTCTGCTGGCAGTCACTGCCACAGAGATCTTCTCCACGCCTGGCTACCATGTTGGACGATGAGTGGGGGCCGGATATAGTTCTTGACTGAGCCATAGCTGCAGTGGATGCTGGGATTGGCTCTGGGCCTGGTCACAGTAGTGGCAGTATCCAGAAACAGCTCCAGGTCCAGCAATGGTGGTAGACAGTGGTATATGGAGAACTGAGCTTTCCACCCCTCCCCCCATTGGTGGCTGCCCTCCCCCACCTTCTCACAGAAGTGGAGGGGCTCAGCCAGGCTTCTCGTGGCTGGGTGATGGGGAGGACACATGCAGTGGTGTGGGGTCACTGCTGGTCCCAATCAGGCCCTCTGACAGCCCGCTGGCCAGGTGCTCTGCATGAACAGGTGTGGGGGGCACCCTGTCTGCTTGCCAGGCCCTTCTCCCAGTGGGTGGGAAAGGCAGCCTTCCAGGTCCCGAGCTTCAGCCGGAAAGAGCAGGAGATACCTTCGTTGAGGGAGCCGGCCCAGCTGCATTTCCCTCCTGCTGGAGCTAGTGGGCGGCCCGACTGCCGCTCCTGCGCTCGCCCACCTTCAAGTGGGGCTGGCTGGTGGCTTGGAGTGTGGGGGGGAGGGGGGAGGAGGAGGAGGAAGAAGAGTTTGTTAATAGGAATAGAGGATTGTTCCTCAAGGTCTTGTTTTGTTCTTTTCTGTGTCTGAAAGAAGCACGAAAAAGAAAAGAACCAGGAACCTGTCGTTAAATGTATTGTCGAAGGCTTTCACGACCAGAATCACTGCGGTGCTGTGTGGTTTCTGGGCTGTATGGCTTTCTGACTATCTTACTATCAGATCCTCTGAAGATGCCAGCCACAGATGCAGGCAAAATGTCAGGAGAGAATGCTGCCAGAACACGGCCATACAGCCCGAAAAACCCACAGTACCCCAACCTGTAGTTAGCTTCCTTTGTGATGACTTCCAATTCAAAACTCCTGCCTGTTTGGCAACCAGATCAACAGAACATGGATTTTTACATATACATTTTGTAAAGTCTTCATCAGCCGACAATATATATGAGGCCAGGCTCAATTTAGGAAGGTCTAATTATACAAACAATAAATCATAGTAAAACACTATTCTTTCTATCATCTAAGGCTAAGCATGCTCTATCCATCCATCCATCCATCCATCCATCCATCCATCCATCCATCCATCCATCCATCCATCCATCCATCCATCCATCCATCCATCCATCCATCCATCCATCCATCCATCCATCCATCCATGCATTGTTCTTCTATATTGGCACTGCATTTTGTACCTTTCTAAAATCACCTGTATTGTTTTCTTAAGTGTTTCAGATTTTGAAGAAGAAGAGTTGGATTTATATCCCCCCTTTCTCTCCTGCAGGAGACTCAAAGGGGCTGACAATCTCCTTGCCCTTCCCCCCTCACAACAGACACCCTGTGAGGTAGGTGGGGCTGAGAGAGCTCCAAGAAGCTGTGACTCGCCCAAGGTCACCCAGCTGGCGTGTGTGGGAGTGCACAGGCTAATCTGAATTCCCCAGATAAGCCTCCACAGCTCAGGCGGCAGAGCGGGGAATCAAACCCGGTTCCTCCAGATTAGATACACGAGCTCTTAACCTCCTACGCCACTGCCCCCCACATGACTAAATGGGCACTGCCCAGGGACATATGACCCCATGTTCCCATAGGCGGTACACCCCTGGTGGTAGACACCAGTACTGACTCTGGACCTGGAGTTGGCTGCAGTTGCGGACTCAAAGCAGTTTCCAGATACTGCTACTTCCATGGTGGGTCTCACAGGTGAATAATTGAGCTGGCTCAGCAATGGGGGGAGGACAAGACATGGCATTCCCCTCATGAGTTTCACAGGGTCCCTTATACATTGTCAAATCCAAGTGTGACCCCCATTGGAAGATGCTTAAATCCGCAGACTGGGGCAAAAGAGAAAGAAAGCAGACTTTTTCTTTTTTTGCCAACGGTGGGCCCAAGAAAAATCTGAAAGCCTTAAAAAAATTGGATGGGGGTAAAGCCATCCAATTTTGATTTTGAATTGGAATGAAGCCTGACAGGATTATGTTACCCGTGGAGAGAAAAATAAACCTCCAATAAGAGGAAGAGTTTTTGGATTTATATACCCCCTTTCTCTCCTGCAGGAGACTCAAAGGGGCTAACAATCTCCTTGCCCCTCCCCCCTCACAACAAACACTCTGCGAGGTGGGTGGGGCTGAGAGAGCTCCGAGAAGCTGTGACTAGCCCAAGGTCACCCAGCTGGCGTGTGTGGGAGTGTGCAGGCTAATCTGAATTCCCCAGATAAGCCTCCACAGCTCAGGCGGCAGAGCGGGGAATCAAACCCGGGTTCCTCCAGATTCGAATGCACCTGCTCTTAACCACTACACCACTGCTGCGTTTATTGTCTACATAGAAGACTACTATGACAAAAGAAATGTCTACTAAGGATGATTTCAACAGTCTACTTCTCTTGAAAAAGATGACGAAAACGCCTCAGTACCTGCGAAGCGTTCGAGGAGAAGGACTTTTGGATATTTATAACTTCTTAGACAAAACTCAGTATGGATATTTATAATTTCTTAAACAAAACTTTGTTAATATTCAAACATTTTTGAAAATCACGTTGTATTATTATGGTATTGAATTTATTGGTTATGAGTAGATGAGAATTGTCATTGGTGACATTACCATTGTGTTTTACATTATTACTCAATATATTGGTGCATTAGTGTGATTATTTGTTCAAGCCTACGATGGGGTACCAACTCCAGACAGGGTTGCCAATTTCCAGGTAAGGGCTAGAGATCTCCTGGCTTTCCCACTTATCTCCAGGCTGTAGTGATTGGAGAAGAAATGGCTGTTTGGTTGTGGACTTTGTGACATTATATACCTCACTGTGGTCCCTTCCCTCCCTAAACCCCACCTTCTTTCTCAAAATCTACAGGAATTTCCCAAAGTTGGCAGCGCTAGTTCCAGTCGTAGGAAGTTAAGAGCTCATGTATCTAATCTGGAGGAACCGGGTTTGATTCCCAGCTCTGCCGCCTGAGCTGTGGGGGCTTCTCTGGGGAATTCAGATTAGCCTGTACACTCCCACACACGCCAGCTGGGTGACCTTGGGCTAGTCACGGCTTCTCGGAGCTCTCTCAGCCCCACCTACCTCACAGGGTGTCTGTTGTGAGGGGGGAAGGGCAAGGAGATTGTAAGCCCCTTTGAGTCTCCTGCAGGAGAGAAAGGGGGGATATAAATCCAAACTCTTCTTCTTCTTCTTCTTCTTCTTCTTCTTCTTCTTCTTCTTCTTCTTCTTCTTCTTCTTCTTCTTCTTCTTCTTCTTCTTCTTCTTCTTCTTCTTCTTCTTCATGTTCATGCGTTGCCTCAAAAACGAACTGAAATCTCGTTGTACCGGAAAGACGAACACATTTTTTCTTTGTGCCAAAGTTTCCATCGAGCACAGCCTACTGATTCCGACCTCAGAAAGCGGTGCTTTGTCAAGTCTGCTCTTCTCTCCTGACCGTGACTTTTATGTTCTATGAAGTTTCACAACTTTTCCCTGCCTCAAAAAGGACACTAATAGATAAATGAAGCCTCTTTAGATGATTTTTTACAACCGCTGTTTCACCACGGCATAACACCAAAGCAGAAAGCATCCCCGCCGTCTCTGGAAGCGGCGCGTAGCTGTACTCCATCGATCTCCAAGACATACCAGAGTGAGGAAATCTCAACGGCTTTCTTCTCCCCCAAGCTCAGCAAATACACTTTGACACTATCTGGCAGTCTGCCTTTTGTTCATATCCAGTGTCTTGGCCTAGCTGATAGCTGTTCGGGTCACCCCACTGCTCGGCATTTGTGACCCACGACACGAAGAGGGACAGACAATGAAAATATGCTCCAAGCCGTTCTGCCGGCTCCTGCGTCGGAGCCCCGGGCTACATTTCAGGAGCGTGTAAGTGATTCGCAGACAATCGTAGCCGGCGAAGAAGGAGGCTTTCTTTCACCTCCCCACCGTGAGTCAGAGTTTAATGTCAAAAAATCAAATTAACCCATCCATTCCTTCTGACAGCCTCTATATTGCCTCGTGGAGTATAGTCTGAAACCTCTGACAGACGTTGCATTTGTGTTCTGCTTTCATAACTATATATAGGAACCGCATCTTATTTACAAATGTCAGGAGGGAGAGAGAGAGGAGAAGATACCCATGCTCCAGACAAACCAAATGGAGTTTTGTCGCACTGAAGAGAAGAAGAAGAGAAGAGTTTGGATTTATATCCCCCTTTCTCTCCTGCAGGAGACTCAAAGGGGCTTTACAATCTCCTTGCCCTTCCCCCCTCACAACAAACACTCTGTGAGGTGGGTGGGGCTGAGAGAGCTCCGAGAAGCTGTGACTAGCCCAAGGTCACCCAGCTGGCGTGTGTGGCACAGGCTAATCTGAACTCCCCAGATAAGCCTCCACAGCTCAGGCGGCAGAGCTGGGAATCAAACCCGGTTCCTCCAGATTAGATACATGAGCTCTTAACCTCCTATGCCACTGCTGCTCCTGTGCCACTGCATTGTAGAAATGAACAGGCTTCTGGCCCGCAGATCACCACCCTGGAGGCCTTTTGCCTAGGCTGACCAGATGTCCCGCTTTTGGCGGGACAGTCCCGCCTTTAAACAATTTGTCCCACGTCCCGCGGGTTCTTCAAATTGTCCTGATTTTTGGGAGGCTGCCACACTGCCTTCTGGGGCGCAAAGCAGTGCGGCAGCCACCCGTGCGCGCAGCCGCAGGAGCATGGCCTTCTCGGGCTCGCTGTTTGCTGCCCTGTGACAGGGCGGGAAACAGCAAGCCCCAGAAGGCAGTGTACTCCTGCGGCTGCCTACCCCCCCCCCCCTTTTGTCCCAGTTCACAAAGGTGACCATCTGGTCACCTTACTTTTGTCCCCAAACCTCTTGAGCCTGAGAGCACCATTTAAGTTATTTCACAGAGTAATGGTTGCAAACAGTGGTGGGATTCATCCGGTTCGCACCACTACGGCAGAACCGGTTGTTAAAATGGTGCTTGTAAACCACCAGTTGTTAAATTAATTTTAATCCCCCCACCGGAACCGGTTGTTAAATTTGGTTTGGTAGTTCTTCCTCCAAACATTTCTCCTGCATCTGGGTCTGACGTCTGCAGAGATGCCACCCATAGATGCGGGCGAAATGTGAGGTGCAAAAACTACCAGACTTCAGACACACACCCTGGAAAACACACAACAGCCGGTTGCTTCCGGCCATGAAAGTCTGGTGTATATATATCTAGTGTGCATAGATGTAACCTCAGGTTATGGGTTCTGTAGGACAGAATTTGGGAGGAGTTTGCAACAACTAAATTTTAAACAAAATGGCTTACTTTTCCTTAACATATAACACTTATTAAACATTAACATTTAACACAAGACTTCACAGTCCTGTTAAGTTTCATTTCACGTCCCTCTAAATCCAGTCAGATAATGCCGAGTCCATTTCTTCTTGCAAATGGGTGGCTCATGATGACTCCAGAAGCTGGGTGTACTGGATTCGAGATGAGGAAGGTCCCCAAAAGAACTCTCACCATTCACACACGAAAAACCCTGAAACAATAAATTCTAACATTTACAATATAGCAAAAAATAAACAACTCCCTTCCCACTAGTTTCCAACCTTAAACAAGATGTTAAGAGCTTATAATAACATATCCAGGTCCCAGTCCGGTAGCCTTGCTTCCTCCAACCTCATGAGTTCTGCAGCCTTCTCCTTCTTTTCAGACTCCACCCCTTTCTGGGTCATCCCATTCTTAACATAGCAGTTACACACACACACACACACACACACACACACACACACACACACACACAAGGATTAAAGTCCACTTTAGCGTACAATAAAATGGACTCTATATAAGAACTATATACACACATTATTCTTGACATTTCCAACAAAGACCATAACTATGGCCCCTTCCACACGTAAAATAATACAATTGCAACTGGATCTTACTGTGCAGAATAGCAAAATCCACTTTTTAAAAACAATTGGGAAAGTGGATTGAAAGCGCATTATCCTGCATGTGCGGAAGGCGCCCACGTTTGCTCATCCTCATGACTTCGGGAGTTATGTACTAAGTATGAAACAAGTTATACCAATTCTCTTTTAGCATTTGGCACACAGGACGTTTAATATTTTTGGACCATAATGTTGATGTTCCTAGAGCACAGGTGTCAAACTCGTGGCCCTCCAGATGTTATGGACTACAGTTCCCATCATCCCAGCACGATGCTGGCAGGGGATGATGGGAACTGTAGTCCATAACATCTGGAGGGCCGCAAGTTTGACACCTATGTCCTAGAGCATGTTGTGATGGAGCAGCGGATGAAGAATTTGGTTCTACGTGACTTGAAAATCCCTGTCCTTCTAGAAGAAGAAGAAGAAGAAGAAGAAGAAGAAGAAGAAGAAGAAGAAGAAGAAGAGTATGGGTTTATACCCCACCTTTCTCTCCTGTAAGGAGACTCAAGGTGGCTTACAAGCTCCTTTGCCTTCCTCTCCCCACAACAGGCTCCTTGTGAGGTAGGTGGGGCTGAGAGAGCTTTGAGAGAACTGTGACTAACTCAAGGTCACCCAGCAGGAATGTAGCAGTGCAGAAACATATCTGGTTCACCAGATAAGCTTCTGCCACTCAGGTGGAGGAGTGGGGAATTAAATCCAGTTCTGCAGATTAGAATCCACCCGGTCTTAACCACCACACCACACTGAAAATCCCTGTCCTTTTAGAGCCAGCTCCATGTTCTGCACATGGCAGCATCTTTAAGTTGCAATTGCTGGCTTGTTTTTTTATTTCCTCCCCCCCCCCCCCCCCCCGCACTCCACGTTGTCACATCCTAAAGTGTTCAGTGTCATCCTACCGGCAAATCAAAGAGACAAAACATTTGGAGGGAGCCGGAGTAAACACAAAGATGGCATCAGGTTTCAAAGGGGGCAACGTTGACGCTTCTGGCGAGATTGTTCACTTGTCTCCGCTGAGGATATCACTGACAGAAAGACAGCAATTAGTGAGCATCAGTTAAATTGCAGCTGGCTATTTAAAGAGACTCTTGCTGACTGTAATATACTTGTGTGAGCCCAATAACACAACCATTGTTGGCTTGAGAGGGTGGTCGAGAGAGGGCTGGGGGAAGGGACATGGGGAGGGCATGCGATGTCAGCGACCCTGTTGATGTCACTATGTCACTTCTGGGTAATAACAGGAAGTGTGCCCTATTAGTATTATTAGTAATAACAGGAAGTGTTATTAGTGTTATTAGTAATAACAGGAAGTGTGCCCTATTAGCTCATCAGTTTCACATGGGCAGAGAATTGGACCCAAGAGTGGGGGTTTACCCACCACAAACAGGCACACGGCGACCTAGTTTTGACCCCAAACTGGTCTGGGCAGAAGAGGAGCAGCAGTGGCGTAGGAGGTTAAGAGCTCGTGTATCTAATCTGGAGGAACCGGGTTTGATTCCCCGCTCTGCCGCCTGAGCTGTGGAGGCTTATCTGGGGAATTCAGATTAGCCTGTACACTCCCACACACTACCCCCTTCGGCATGGATTTAAAGGGAGAATCTGGGCTCCCTAATTTGAACACCATTGAAAATGATGCAGTTTGTGGGTGGATTCCAGCATCACTTGTTTAAACTAGGGAGCCCAGATTCTCCTTTTAAATCCACCTTAAAGGGAGAATCTGGGGTCCCCAGTTCAAATAACATTGAAAGTGATGCTGCTTCCCCCAATTGGGGGGACTGGATACAACCCCATGAAATTTTTTCATAGCAGTAATAAAACATTTTGAAAGCATTTTGAAAATGTTTTCCAAAAATTATTTCTGTTGTGTGGCATGGCCCATTGCTGTGTTCAGATTTGTGAGTTTGGGGATGTTCTATAATGTGATGGTGACTTTGGAACGACCTGGTGGAAAAAATCATTGTTTGGTCACGGTGGGGGAGGGTAGCCGCCCATGGGGGGGGGGCATCAAACTCAGGTTTTGCCCAGGGCTCAAGTTTGCCTAGGTACGCCCCTGGGTGGAATGGGCTTGCTTTGCCTGGCAGGCCCTATTCTGCTCCCAAACCTCTCCCAGAGGTTGCCAACGTTTCCTGGGGAGGGCTAGTTTTCTCTCTGGGCAAACCGCTGCCACCATGTTTGCTCTCCTCAAAGCTCTGCCAAGCTAAGTTGCTCTCCCTATTGCTCTGCCAAACTAAGCCCTTTCCCCAACATATTTGCCAAACCGAGCTATTATTCCCCATTGATAACCCCAAAAGAAATCCTACCGCCCTGTTAAGCTAGCTGACAACCACCTGACCGTTTGAAGAAGTGCCTTGTGGGGAAGGTCAGGGCTCCCCAACTTCCTTTCCAACCGTGAGGCCTAGCCTCCGTCTCCCTCGGTTCCCCTCTCCTGGGTTCCACAGGGCAGATTGGACGTCCGGGAGCAGGGGTCTCCAAACTATGGCCCCCCAGATGTTCATGAACTACAATTCCCATCAGCCCTGCCACTTAGCCATGCTTGCAAGGGCTGATGGGAATTGTAGTCCATGAACATCTGGAGGACCATAGTTTGAAAACCTCTGTCCTGGAGGAAAAGCTGTTAAGCCAGCTGCCAGCCTTCCTCCTCCCTCCTATTCAGATAGTGCATCCAAGACGGTGGGGCATCTGTGGTGCAGAAAACTGTTCTCCACATCTAAGGTTTAAAAGTATTTATTAAAAAATAAAATGGTTACAAGTATATTTTAGCACTGCACCAGATTGAGCAAGCGTTTCCAAAACAAAGGATGTATAAATGCAAATCCTCTGCCCCTCTCCGTAAACATACATTGGCAGATGTTGAAAATAGGGTAGGCCCTTAAAGCTTAGAAGGTTGCAATTCTCAAAGAGTTCTCATTACCTGGCAGGCTGAGTGAGCTCCCTGGATGAGCACATGGTTCAAAAATGGCTGCTTCCTTCACAGCTGCGGCAAGAGGCCTGCTCCCTTCAGTGACCTAGCGGAAAGAGTAAGAGAAGAGACCTAGCCCCTCTCTTCCCAGAGTTTTATCACCTCCCAGACCCCTACCCCTCTTTTGATCTGGTCAGGCTGGGCCAAGATATCTTTTCCCCCTAGGTCAGGTAGCTCTTCCTGATGTTCCTCTGGAATGTCTAAGTCCTCCAAATCTATGATACCTGGTTGGAGAAGGGGAGGAGGAAAAGGGGGGGGGAAGGAGCCATTTCTCCACTGTGGGCCACAAACTCCTGCACCGAGAGAGAAGGTTCTGGGGTTCCCTTTAGCAAGAAAAGGAGGCCAGGCCTGCTTTGGTTCCTTTCTCCATCCGGCAACAGCTGAAACCAGTGGTGGGATCCAAAAATTTTAGTAACAGGTTCCCTGCCAGCCAGCCCTCAGCAAAGGGGGCAGAGGCGTACCTAGGCAAACCTGAGCCCTGGGCAAAACCTGAGTTGGATGCCCCCCCATGGGCAGCCACCCCACCATGACCCCCCCTCCCCCAATTTTTTTGCACCAGGTCATTTCTAAATCATCATCACATGATAGAAAATGCCCCAACTCACAAATCTGAACACAGCAATGGCGAAACACACAGGTTCTTTGATGGAGACTGGTGAGATAAAAGGTACAAAAGGCTGAGAATCCAAGAATTGCAGTACCTGAAAGGGATTAACCCAGCTCAGGGAGTTGCATTATTAGTCGCAATTGCTATATGGAACCTTCACGTTCAAAGGCAGTATGCCTCTCAGGGAGGCGAGGGCGTGGAGATGGGAAAGCGGACCCAATTAGTAACCCCCTCTCGGCACACACAAATCATTAGTAACCCCCTCTCGGGAACTGGTGAGAACCTGCTGGATCCCACCTCTGGCTGAAACCCATTCCCTCTCCCAGTGGTCTAGTCTGAGATGAACACACAAGCCTGTAGAACTGGGTCTCTGAAGGTAGAGTAAGTTGAGATGTGGATTCCACTTCCAAAAATTTGATGCCTGTAACAGATCTGGCGCAAAAAAAAGGGGGAGAGAATTGGCTAGCTTGGTCCTCCGCAATTAAAACGTACACGAGTGGATTGAGACAGCCAGAAAATGCTCCTAACAGTGAGCCCTTACAAGAACTAATAAAAAGCTACATTCTGCTGCGGGGGATAATCCGATTCTGTGTCTGTTAAGTAATTATGAACACATTTAAGCATTTGAAAACAGGCCACAACGAGCTGTATCATTTACGGGCTCTCAACCTGTTGAGCTGTTTTGCCAGGGATTTCATGCAATACACGTCCCTCCGAAATCCCCACCGAGACCTAATTCTTAATTGATTTCCACACAACGAGAGCTTCCTCCCTCCTGCTGGTAAAAACTCTAGAACTCTTCATTTTAATTTCAAAAATATTTGAGTTGTCAATTGGCACCCTGTTGAATTTGGGCTGCTCTTACAAGTGAAAAAGTTCAGAATGGGGCAGAACGGGCCTGTTTTGCCCTACAGGCCCCATCCCACTCCACGCCTCTACCAGGGGGCCCCACCTTTTCCTGGCAAAGGCTTGCTTTCTCTCTCTGGGAGGCCTTCCGCACTGTAGGATTCGACCTTAGTTTGACGTAGGTTCGACCCGGGTACTCCGCACAGCCGTAGAGTTCGACTTGTGTCTGTCTCTGCTCCCCCACTCTCACCGTCAAATTTTCAAGCTCGACTGGGAGGTACGACTTTTTGCCGAACCCGGGTTGCACTCAAGCCGAAGCCGGCACAGTGCGGAATCTCCCTCGCCTCGACTCTCCCGGCCAGCCAATCACAGTGCACTATTTTGGCCATGCGCAGAACGGGAGACTCGCAGCGGTGAAAAGCGCGCCTTCAAAAAAAAACCCTTCTCGTGCACGAAGCAACAGCTCAGCTCTGCTCGTTCTGCTCCGACAGAGAAGGCTCATGAAAATGCAGATTCCCGCCAGTTTGTGACAGGCGGGAAATCGGCTCTTTGTGACGTTGTCACAATGTAGCTCCTACGTGGCAAAACGAAAAAAGGGACGCGCACACACGTTTCCTGCCATAGAACAGCAGCCAATCGGGAACGAGGAGCGAAAGATGCGAGGAGGTAACCCCGCCCTCTGAACTCAGGTCCAGAGAGACGACCCGGCTGCTTTGCTGGCTAACAGAAGAGTCGATATCAGGTAACAATTTCCACAGACACGAGTCGAACCTAGGTCGCCTCTGCTGTGCGGAAAGCCCCTGGGTAAACTGCTGCCACCACTTGACCGTGTGAGGAACTGCCCACTGGGGATCCCTCCTATCTTCTCTCCCCCTTGGCCCTATGTCACCAGGTCCCTCCTCCTTCTCCTTCTGTTCCCGGATGCCTGCTCCTCTTCTCGGATGTCATGTAACAGTTAACAGTACAGTTGCGGCCTCCAGCAGTTGCAGCCCTCCCATGGGGTGAGGCCAACACCTGCACCTTCTATTCCTCAGGCAGCTACAGATGGCACTGTGACTGTAATGATTCAGCAGAGGAGATAAGGGCGAGCGTGCAAAAGAGTGGGTAACCACCCAGTGGTGGGATCCAAAAATTTTAGTAACAGGTTCCCATAGTGGTGGGGCTGGGTGGGGCACGACAGGGGTGTGGGCGAGCATTCCGGGGGCGGGGCATTAATATTTTCTCTGTTACTGTAAAAAAACTCTTACTGTAAAAAAAAAGTTCCTAATTTCCAGCTGGTATCTTTCTGTCCATAATTTTAACTCATTATAGCAAGTCCTATCGTCTACTGCCAACAGAAACAACTACTTCTCCTCTAATTGACTGCCTGTCAAATGTTTAATACTTTCAAATACTTAATTTTGCTTCTAGAAATCAAAAGAAGGATACTTTCCTTAAACAAGGAACTTTACCATATTACTAAAACATGTTTTTAAAACAGCCCAACAGGGAGAATTATCCCGCTTTCTACCTTCGCTAACCAGCCACATAGGAAACAACAAGGCTTTATGATTTTTGGACTTAATGGGATTTCTAACGGAAAAGCAGACCCAATTAGTAACCCCCTCTCGGCACACGCAAATAATTAGTAACCCACTCTCGGGAACTGGTGAGAACCTGCCGGATCCCACCTCTATAACCACCACAGTCCACTGTTTTGTTTGTGTGGTTTTTAAAACCCATTCTATGCAAGCCCCGCCCCCGAGCGGTGTGTGCGTGGTGATTGGCTGGAAGTGAGTCATGCATGGCGATTGGCTGGAAGTGAGTCGTCGCCACCCCGGCTAGCCTTTTATATCATAGGATGATGGAACCCTATTTGGAAGAGTAGGTGCAGTTCTGGATGTCATTTCACAAGTCAAGGGCACTCCTAAGTAAAACTCTCTTCAACTCCCTCCTGAGCACGTCCGATAACTGAGGGGCTGCCCCTGAAAAGGCCCTTTCTCCTGTGCCCACCAGATGGCCAGCTTGGTCTCCTTGCCCTTTTCTAATTGATTTCCTCATCCTCTTATCGATGAAAACAATTTCCTGCATTCCACCCTGAAGTCTGTTGCTGGCGGGGATTGGAAGGGTGTGTGTGTGTGGGGGGGGGAAGCAGCATAGAGAGGGGGGGAAAGAACCAGCAGCCACTGCAGCGTCGTCATGGCTGCCGATTGTGCCCTATGCAAGCGCATCTTCAACAAGGATCTACTTCATCTTCCTGTTCCCTTCCTGCCTCTGCATAGCTGAAGCCTTATAGCTCCCACCGAAAATTTCACCTGCAATGTAGGAGACTCGAGCAATCACTGCTGCCCACGAAGATC
Source organism: Sphaerodactylus townsendi (assembly GCF_021028975.2). Taxonomy (NCBI): domain Eukaryota; kingdom Metazoa; phylum Chordata; class Lepidosauria; order Squamata; family Sphaerodactylidae; genus Sphaerodactylus; species Sphaerodactylus townsendi. The sequence continues at coordinate 130,451,066 of NC_059429.1, read as the reverse complement.
AAGCGGGCGTCTTTGCACACTTTGCTTCCCTTTGCTTGATGTTTTGTCTATACAAGGACCGTGGGTGGCCAAGCGGGGCCAGGAGTGCCTTGGGAAGTGAGCACGCCGAGACATGAGAGGTCTTATTAAAGAGCAGTGCCTTCAGGAAGCTGCCTTTGAAGGGTTCACATCCTTGTCTTCTTTTATCTGAACAACCACAGAGAATCTTTTCAAGTGTCTTTAGGAGGTTTGCAGCTCAAAGAGTGGAAGAATGGTTCCGGCGCCAGAGCATCACTCTTCAGTGGGAGGTTTTAAAAAGTGGCAGTAGACACTTTGGGAGCTCTGAAAGGGGTCCTTCGTCTAGGATCCGGAGCAGCAACACAATCTTTTCTCTGGCCGTTTTCGCACAGCACAGTTATTCCTGCTCCCAATCAGTTTCTTACAATCCAGGTCTGTTTTAACCCAGTTTCTCCCTTTGCATGGCTGCCCGTTTCTGTGAAAGAATCGAGTAAAGACCGGGAGGGAATACTCCAGTTTGTTTCGCACGAGCCAGGGTCTTTTGTATTTACACCGCAAGCATATCCACACATGCCCGGTGTCCCGCATTCTGATTGGCTGTTGTTTTTGAGTGGCAGCTTGAATGAACTTCAGGCAGGAAGATCAGGGCAGTGGGCAGCAGGGTAGGAAGATCAGGCAGCTGGGCAGGAAAAATACATTGGTTCTGCTCCCATGGTGTTTGCACAATAGCGGGTTCACGCCAGGATTTTTGAAAAAAAAATAGCCAAATTGGGAAATATTGCAGGGCAAACCCACTTTAGGACCAGGAACTTCTGGCCCAGACCGGGATATTTCCCTCACTCAACCCAGGATATTGGAGTAAACGATGTTGTTTAAAATGTAGTTGTTGCAAACTCCTTCCAAGTTCTGCCCCACAGATCCCACAAGCTGAGGTTACAATGGCACTTTCCAATACCCATCAAACATTTGACGGGGCTGCACATGCAGACCAAAGGCAGAAGAAGTGGGAGAAGTGGGGAATCGAACCTGGTTCACATTTTTGCCAGTTGCCACCACAATTTAGCCTTGCGTACAAAAAGAGGCCCTGCACAAAACCATTAAAACATTCTTCAGTCATGCAACACGAGGCATCCAAGTTTAGTTTATGAGTCATCCTTGGCGAATGAGGATGCTGGGGAGTTGGTACCAAATCTCCTTTGAATCCAAATTTGGAAAGTTTTGCCCAGAAGAAAAATCATCAGAAAATGAAAGGGAAGTTATTATGTCAACAAGAGCAGGAAAATTTCTCAGGGGGGTTCCCTGCATATTGCCGCTTTGTCATTCTTCAAATCAATGAACCAATATAGCAATATTTTCCTTTTTTTAATTCTCTCAGCTCAATCCTGTGCCATTACTCTTGTCTAACCCACTGCATTCTGGATTTGGTTGACTTCTAGAAGAATCTGGATCCAAGGCACTGAATTCCCCTGTCGAACAGCCCTTACCATCGGGAATGAATTCCATTGTCAAACAGCCCTTACCATCGGGAATGAATTCCCCTGTCAAACAGCCCTTACCATTGGGAATGAATTCCACTGTCGAACAGCCCTTACCATTGGGAATGACTTCCCCTGTTAAACAGCCCTTACCATCGGGAATGAATTCCCCTGTCAAACAGCCCTTACCATTGGGAATGAATTCCATTGTCGAACAGCCCTTACCATCGGGAATGAATTCCCCTGTTAAACAGCCCTTACCATCGGGAATGAATTCCCCTGTCAAACAGCCCTTACCATCAGGAATGAATTCCCCTGTCAAACAGCCCTTACCATCGGGAATGAATTCCCCTGTCAAACAGCCCTTACCATCGGGAATGAATCCCCCTGTCTAACAGCCCTTACCATCGGGAATGAATTCCCCCTGTTGAACAGCCCTTACCATCGGGAATGAATCCCCCCTGTTGAACAGCCCTTACCATCGGGAATGAATTCCCTTGTCTAACAGCCCTTACCATCGGGAATGAATTCCCCTGTTGAACAGCCCTTACCATCAGGAATGAATTCCCCTGTCAAACAGCCCTTACCATTGGGAATGAATTCCCTTGTCGAACAGCCCTTACCATCAGGAATGAATTCCCCTGTTAAACAGCCCTTACCATTGGGAATGAACTCCATTGTCGAACAGCCCTTACCATCGGGAATGACTTCCCCTGTTAAACAGCCCTTACCATCGGGAATGAATTCCCCTGTCAAACAGCCCTTACCATCGGGAATGAATTCCCCTGTCAAACAGCCCTTACCATCGGGAATGAATCCCCCTGTCAAACAGCCCTTACCATCGGGAATGAATCCCCCTGTCTAACAGCCCTTACCATCGGGAATGAATTCCCCCTGTTGAACAGCCCTTACCATCGGGAATGAATTCCCTTGTCTAACAGCCCTTACCATCGGGAATGAATTCCCCTGTCGAACAGCCCTTACCATCGGGAATGAATTCCCCTGTCAAACAGCCCTTACCATTGGGAATGAATTCCCTTGTCGAACAGCCCTTACCATCGGGAATGAATTCCCCTGTCGAACAGCCCTTACCATCGGGAAGTTCTTCCTAATGTTTAGGAGAATGTTGTAAGCTCTTTTTGTGCCTCCATTGGGGAGAAAAGTATAACTGATGCATAATTACATAATGTGGCTGGGACACAGAACAGCCACAAAACACCATTAACCATTGATAAACTGTAGTGCCATTTCAGGCAGGATTTTACCCAAAAATCTGGCAAAAGCACTATATTTAATCGGGTGAATCAGGTTTGATTCCCCATTCTTCCACATGAGCGGCGGACTCTTATCTGGTGAACTGGATTTATTTCCCTGCTCCTCCACATGAAGTTTGCTGGGTGACCTTGGGTTAGTCACAGTTCTCTCAGAACTCTCTCAGCCCCACCTACCTCACACAGTGTCTGTTGTGGGTAGAGAAAGGAAAGGAGTTTGTAAGGCACTGTGAGAGACTTTTTGAGAAAGGCAGGGTACAAACTTTTCTTCTTTGGGAGAAAATATTGCAGAAGAATTAAGTAAAGCAAAGCAAAAAAAAGTCATTCTTGTCGTTCCTTTTAGTCAAATTGCCCAGCTCAGTTGGAGTATTCCGCTACCAGCAGGAATTTGACGGAGCTGCTGCTGCTATGACATGCTGTAGTACAGGAGGGAATGGACAGCAAAGAAACAGATAATTTTGAAAGTCATAATTCAGCCCACAAAATCCAAGCTGAGGCTTTTTTCTCACCTAGCATCCGCACACATGGCCTTGTCGAGCTGGTCCAAAATGGCTCAGGTCCAAAATTGCTCAGTTCTGCAGATGTGGGGAACAGTCTTGAATGTCCAAACAGCACTTTGCTGTCCAGACCTAGCCCATTATTTCTGCTTTAACTCTCTTCAAACTCTTTGGGTAACTTCTATCCCATTAGCCAGAACGGCTGCGAGGATTTCTTTCTCTCCTCAGCAGATGTCAAAAACGAAAAAACGTCCATGTATGTTCAGCAAGCCTCAAGCCAGAGGTGGGATCCAGCAGGTTCTCACAGGTTCCTGAGAGTAGGTTACTAATTATTTGTGTGTGCCGAGAGGGGGTTACTAATTGGTGATTTTGCCACGTGATTTTTGCTTCAGTTATGCCCCTCCTCTCAGCAGTAGTGCGCAGAACTTGAAGTAGTCTAGCAGGAGGTGCGCCAGCGTGCGTGGCAGCCTGCGCCTGCTTGCATTCGTTTCCCGCCCAAGGACCGATGCAGCGGCTGCGTCCTTGCCACAGCCCCGCCCAGGAATGCCCCACCCCCAGAATGCCCGGCCACACCCTTATCGATCCCCACCCATCCCCATTGGTGCTACGCCACAGTTTGAATCCCACCACCATGGGAACCTGTTACTAAAATTTTTGGATCCCACCACTGCCTCGAGCCAAAGTCCCTGTCACTTTGGCCTCTTCCACATGTGCAAAATAATGCACTTTCAATCCACTTTCACAATTGTTTGCTAGTGGATTTTGCTACTCCGCACAGTAAAGTCCAGATGCAAAGTGCATTGAAAGTGGATTGAAAATGCATTATTCTGAGTGTGCGGAAGGGGCTTTTGGAAAATGGGTCTTCAGGGGAAGCAGGAAATAACAAATCAACCTCACCTTCCATCATACAAGGAAAAGGTATTTACAGCACATTTCGTACAGATTATTTTAGCCTCGGATATGCACCACCCCTCGGTCTTGGGATGAGACCCAGAGGACAAAAATAGAAGGTGCTTTCATATCGCAGAACGTTTCCTCCAGTAATAAGGATAATTATTCTTTGTGGAACTCCCGAAATATCAAATGGTTTGGATCCACTGAGCAACATTAGTAGCTGGCATCATCATCATTAGAAAGTGCAGATTTTCCCTTTTGCATAGTATTGGCTGAAAGACAAAATTACTTCTGGGTTAAGAAATCATCTCCTTCAAAAGCAGGCAACGTTAGCCATTGGGAGCTGTCGTGCCAGCTGCCACCATTCTTGGCTTTCCGTGTTTAAAGAGAGAATCCTTCTGTGAAAGGAATCGATCTGAATTTGTTATGAAGTGTAAATGAGCTATGATGTATGCTTCGTGACCCTTTATCAGCTTGGGTGTAAATTGATTACCAATAGGGATTAATACTTGTTTACCCCATTACCCCATATGTCCCTACTCGGCCTCTGTGTTCGGCAGAGGCCAATCTGCTGGTGGTTCCTGGCCCCTCAATGATGCGGCTGGCCTCCACACGGGCCAGGACCTTTACGGCCCTGGCCCCAGCCTGGTGGAACACTCTCCCTCCAGCTGTCCGGGCCCTGCGGGACCTTGGTGAATTCCGCAGGGCCTGTAAGACTGAGTTGTTCCGCCGGGCCTTTGGAGTGTCCAGTCGCTGAGGTGCGCCCCCTCCCCCTCCCCCCTCCTTTGCTTTGCTCCTTGGGCTTTTGCTCTCTATTTTATAATTTATTTGTATATTTATTGTTATTTTAAGAAGAGTCTGGCCGCTCCCTCCTTTTTGGGGCGGTTTAAGGAATTGGGTTACGGGACGCCATCATCATTATTGTTGTTACTGTTTTTGTCCGCTGCTTAAATGGTTTTAATGGTTTTAATGGATTTTAGTGTATTTGGTCACCATTGTGACCCTTGTTATATATTGTGTATATAATGTTGTACACCGCCCAGAGCCCCCCGGGGATTGGGCGGTTTATAAATTCAAATAATAAATAAATAAAAATAAATAAATTATGTATATTTTGAAAAAAATAAATATTGGGGATCAGGTGACGGTAGCTATCCATATCTTCCTAATGTGTATTTCGTTTTGATATGGTACTATTAATAAGTGTTCTGCCCCCCAAGTAGGTCTGTTTTTGGTGCCCTGTACTTGGCTAGGGCAGAGTCGGGGAGACACAAGCCAGGTTCAACAGTTCAACAATAGGTTTATTACTGGAGAGAATCAAGACCCTAACTCCTCCCTTGGGTCTATCTAAATCAGAGTACTTGCTTGCCTTGTGCATATTTGAAGCTGTAGACTGTGTCTTCTCTTGGCTGCTTTCAAGGAAGTCCACCGTGTCTTGGTTCCTTTCAGTTCTTTCAGTCCTTGACTGGTTCTAACTGCTGTTAACCTTAACTTGTGCTCTATGGACCACTGTATACGTCACAAATATTCCAGTCTCCAGCTACCCTTGGCACCTCGCTCTGACTGATTGGCAAGAGCTAAAGCAGGGGATTGCTGGCTAAAGGAAGGAAACTGCCTATTAAGAACATAAGAACTAGCCTGCTGGATCAGACCAGAGTCCATCTAGTCCAGCACTCCGCTACTCGCAGTGGCCCACCAGGTGCCTTTGGGAGCTCACGTGCAGGATGTGAAAGCAATGGCCTTCTGCTGCTGCTGCTGCTGCTCCTGAGCACCTGGTCTCTAAGGCATTTGCAATCTGAGATCAAGGAGGATCAAGATTGGTAGCCATACATCGACTTCTCCTCCATCAATCTGTCCAAGCCCTTTTTAAAGCTATCCAGGTTAGTGGCCATCCCCACCTCCTGTGGCAGCATATTCCAAACACCAATCACACGTTGCGTGAAGAAGTGTTTCCTTTTATGAGTCCTAATTCTTCCCCCCCAGCATTTTCAATGAATGCCCCCTGGTTCTAGTATTGTGAGAAAGAGAGAAAAATTTCTCTCTGTCAACATTTTCTATTGGGAAATGTCTTAAAGGGACAGGGGCTAACTAAAATACCCTCCCTTAGAAGACTTAACAATGAACTAAAACCATGCCAACGATGGGGAAACTGAAACTTAATGGGGAAATAACAAAAGCCTCTGTGGAGGCATGACAATAAGAGTCTTATTAACAGCTTAGTCATTTTGTTTACGAACAACAGCAGATAAGAGCAACTTGAAAGCTTTCAATGCCTACACAGTTTTACATATTGAGCCCCTCCCACATGTTTCTTCTTTTTGGCTCAGTGGTAGAGCATCCGCTTGGGATGCGGAAGGCCCCAGGTTCAATTCCTGGCATCTCCAGTTGAAAATGTCTGGCTGTAGGTGATGCGAAAAGCCCCCCAACCCCACATTTTTTACTAGCATAAAAGCTAGCTGGCTCCAGCCTGTTATGTGCATATATCGATGTCAGTGGGATTTACTGCCAAGTATGTTAAGTATTGCAGCATCAAATGCCTAGAATCTAGTTCCAAAGGCTACCGATTATTACAGCTCAGAAATTCTCTGCAAACAATGAAAAGCTGAACACAATACAAATGGAATGGATTTTTTAAAAAACCAAATCACCGTCTGCTGAGCGACCAGCCCTGCTGTTGCGGTCGCTCAGTCTTTCTGCCTTCCTCCCGCTGCCGTTTCCACAAATCGAACATCCTATTCATTGGTGATACTCCATTAGCACTTATACTGAAGAGCAGTGTGAGTGAAAGCATGGACAGAATCATAAAGCAGACATTTCTGAGCCTGGCGCATAATTAAGCTTCTATCCCCTTTGCCTGTTCCAGAGCAGAAGGAAATAATGGAGGTTGGGAGGAGAGCTGACAGAGAAAAGGAAGATGAAAGAGACATTCGTGGCAGAGAGAGGCAAATGGAATAGAATTACAGTGGCACTTTAGGCCAAAGTGTCCCCAACCATTTTCAGCCTGCAAGCGCATTTGGAATTCTTCTTCTTCTTCTTCTTCTTCTTCTTCTTCTTCTTCTTCTTCTTCTTCTTCTTCTTCTTCTTCTTCTTCTTCTTCTTCTCCTCCTCCTCCTCCTCCTCCTCCTCCTCCTCCTCCTCCTCCTCCTCCTCCTCCTCCTCCTCCTCCTCCTCTTCCTCTTCTTCTTCTTCTTCTTCTCCTTCTTCTTCTCCTTCTCCTCCTCCTCCTCCTCCTCCTCCTCCTTCTTCTTCCTCTTCTTTTTCTTCTTCTTCTTCTTCTTCTTCCTCTTCCTCTTCTTCCTCTCCGTCCTCCTCTTCCTCTTCCTTTTCCTCTTCCTCTTCTTCTTCTCCTCCTCCTCCTCCTCCTCCTCCTCCTCCTCCTTCTCCTCCTTCCCCTTCCTCTTCCTCCTCCTCTTCTTCTTCCTCTTCTTCTTCTTCTTCTTCTTCTCCTTCTCCTCCTCCTCCTCCTTCCTCTTCCTCTTCTTCTTCTTCTTCTTCTTCTTCTTCTTCTTCTTCTTCTTCTTCTTCTTGTTCTTCCTCTTCTCCTTCTTCTTCTTCTTGTTCTTCCTCTTCCTCTTCTTCCTCTTCCTCCTCTTCCTCTTCCTCTTCCTCTTCTTCTGTTTTTATTCTTTAATAAAACCATATCTTAACTGAAATAACTGCTTGCTCTTCTTCTTCCTCTTCTTCTTCCTCTTCCTCTTCCTCTTCTTTTTTCTCTTCCTCTTCTTCTGTTTTTATTCTTTAATAAAACCATATCTTAACTGAAATAACTGCTTGCTCATTTGGGAATTTTCACTCAGGACTATCCTGAGATACATAAATGACTGACCCCAGTTACCGCGTCTCTCACGCTCCTTCCGCACGTGCAAAATAATTCACTTTCGATCCACTTTCAATGCACTTCTAGCTGGTTTTGACTGTGCGGAATAGCAAAATCCACTTTCAAACCATTGTGAAAGTGGATTGAATGTACATTATTCTGCATGTGCGGAAGGGGCCTCTCTGTCTCCACCCAGTTCCCCCCCCCCCACCACCAAAGTGGAGACTACCTACTTAGGTTAAGACCCCCTACTTAGTTTCCAAGCTTTGATGAAATTGGGCCATACAAGGCTTCTCTGATGAAACTGGGCCATACTACACTGCCTTCCCTCCCCTAAAAGCTGTTAGGCTGCAGGAAAGTGAATGGAATTGGGAATTGTGGCACGAATTTCAGCCACAGCTGCCCACAGAAATTTCCCCGATGTCTGCTTGGCTATGTGTCAGGCGCCGGGCAAAACACATTCTTATTGTCTTGGGTTTTTCCTTAGCGCCATTTGTTAGTGGGCTGCAGGCCTCTCTCGCCAATGGGCTTCTTTGGAGCTGAAGCTATTTTACCTCAGTGTTGCATGCATTATTTTTATGCGCTATTCTTTATAGCCGTCATCTATCATATTCTTATGCTCGTTCACTCGTCTGCTGGTTTTACCTGCTGCTTTATGGCTATTGACATTCATTTTAAAAATGGAAATGTCCTTTTATTGTTTTGGCAATGTTATGATTTAATTGTAAACGGCTTCAAATGCAAGATGCAGAAAAGAAGCTAATAAATTATCTGTGGGCCTGTTCTCTCTCTCTCTCTCTCTCTCTCTCTCTGACTTGTAGTCTCCATTAGGTGAACAATACTCTGCTCCTGAGGCTCAGACATTTGAGTCTGGAAAACGCTCCCCTTAAAATCCCAGGTTTTTTTCACTTCAGAGGCCTCACTTAGCATGTAATGGAGAGTCTGACAACGTGTTTGTGGCATGTTGCAGTATCCTGGCAAAAAATGAATGTACAAAGCTTTGGCTGTTTCCGCACAGGCATTTAATGGCAAAAACGCCATCTCCAGGCCGCCATTCGCACAGGGGGCGCAGCTGCATCGCAGCCACGCCGCCCTCGCACTGCCCGCACGGCCCAAAGCCGGCATTTCCCCAGAGCGCTCGGAAGCACTCTTGTTGGGGAAACGCCGCCTCGAAGCCGCTGCCGAGCGAACGGCAGCGGCTTCGAGACGCCTCCCCCACCCGGCACTTACCTTGTCCCTGGGCCTCCGGCGCGTCGCCGAGGCCTGGGGACATGCCCCCCTGCCCTGCGCCGCTGGAGCAGGCGCGCAGGGCCAGGGGGCGTGTCCCCAGGCCTCAGCGATGCGGCAGAGGCCCGGAGACATGCCGGGTCGGCCGGGCACCGGCGCTCCGCAGTGCCGGCTGCCCGGCTGTTTCCAGGACCATCCGTGCGGACGGTCCCAGCGTCGTCGGGTCGGCGTCGGAAACGCTGACCCGGCCGCTTCCGCATTCGTGCGGAAACGGCCTTCGTTGCATAAAAAGAAACTACATGACAAACCAGCTACTTGCAGATAGATTTTTAAATACCCTGAGTGTAACCTCTAACTGTGGGTTCTGTAGGGCAGAACTTTGAATGAGTTTGCAACAACAAATTTTTAAAACAAAATGGTTTACTTTCTTAACATATAACATCAACATTTAACATCACACTTCAAGGTCCTGTTCAGGTTGCATTTTCAAGTCCTTATATTTACAGTCTACTGATCGTGCCAAGTCCAATTCTTCTTTGCAAGTGGGTTGGTTCCTGAAGACTCCAAGGGCTTGGTGAACAGGATTCAACATGATGAAGGTTTCCAGGAGAACTCTTACCCCTTACAAACATAAAAACCCTTAACAAGGTGTTTATACAAATCAAGGTCCGAGTCTGGTAGCCTCATCTCCTCCAAACTACATGAGCTCTGCAGCCTTCTGCTGCTTTGAGTCTCCACCCCTTTCTGGGTCAACCCATTCTGAGCATGGGGGTTACACGAGCACCCCTCAAATCCTCTCTTTGCCATTAGCTGAAAATGTCAACAATCAAACCTCGGACCTTCTACATTCGCATCACACGTTTTAGCTCAGGATTCCGCACAGCGTAATTATGCCGGGTTACATTTGGTATTGTAAAAACCGGGTCTGTTTTATCCCTGTTTCTCTCTTTACATGGGTGCCCATTTCCATGAAGAAATTGAGTTAAGATCAAGAGAAAATGCTCCAATTTGTTTTGCACTAGCCTAGTTTTTTTTGTATTTACAACGCAACTTCACAGGGCCTATAAGACAGAGTTGTTCTGCCAAACCTATGGTCGAGAAGAAGAAGAAGAAGAGTTTGGATTTATATCCCCCCTTTCTCTCCTGCAGGAGACTCAAAGGGACTTACATTCTCCTTGCCCTTCCCCCCTCACAACAAACACCCTGTGAGGTAGGTGGGGCTGAGAGCTCCGAAAAGCTGTGACTAGCCCAAAGTCACCCAGCTGGCATGTATTGGAGTGCACAGGCTAATCTGAATTCCCCAGATATACCTCCACAGCTCAGGTGGCAGAGCTGGGAATCAAACCCGGTTCCTCCAGATCAGAGTTCACCTGCTCTTAGCCACTACACCACTGCTGCTCTCAAGAGCAATGGTTTCCCATCAAGTGTTGTGGGCCATCCCCTGGAGAACGATGAGCAGAGTCCAGTAAGCCCAGACCAGGTTGAGAACCAACAAGGACTAGGCTAGGAGTAGTCAGGGCCCCTGCAGGCATTACAGGGTGACGAGGCAGGTCGAGAGCCAGAGATGCCTGCAGAAGCAGGCCGTGCATCCAGCCCTGCTCCAGTTGCAGAGACTCAAGCACCTAGCTCACCTGAGCCCACATGTCAACAGAGGCAGCGACGCAGGGAGCTGTTGCAAGTTAAATGGAGAAGCGCACGCCTGCTAGCTCAAAGAAGGAACCTTCTGCAGCAGAGGGAAGCAGAGTCTTCGCAGGGTTGATATGGACATACAGTTTATGATGTTTTAAGCCATTGTATTTAATCATACAAGTTATATGAGAGTAATTCACTGGGCACCAAGCACTTCAGACGCTTACTTTAGTTGGAAGAAACGAAACTCATGGGGCAGCCTGACACTGAGTTTTTCAGCTGGTTTGGGAAAACAGGGCCCCACCAAGAAGAAGAAGAAGAAGAAGAAGAAGAAGAAGAAGAAGAAGAACAGGAACAGGAACAGGAACAGGAACAGGAACAGGAGGAGTTTGGATTTATATCCCCCCTTTCTCTCCTGCAGGAGACTCAAAGGGGCTGACAATCTCCTTGCCCTTCCCCCCTCACAACAAACACCTTGTGAGGTAGGTGGGGCTGAGAGAGCTCCGAGAAGCTGTGACTAGCCCAAGGTCACCCGCTGGTGTGTGTGGGAGTGTACACACTAATCTGAATTCCCCAGATAAGCCTCCACAGCTCAGGCGGCAGAGCTGGGAATCAAACCCGGTTCCTCCAGATTAGAATGCACCTGCTCTTAACCACTACGCCACTGCTGCTCCTTGCCACCACTAACTGATTTTCCTAACAACTGATGTTTCTACTAACTGATGTTTGTATGTCATCAGTTAGTAGATGTTTGTATGTCATCAGTTACTATCTCCTGGAGTGGAATCCAGCGGAACATCTGGCAACTGGAATTCTTCCAGCTTGTGTCACTTTTTGGATTTTCGCTGAAGGGATATCATTTATGCAGAGACTTTGAGTTCTAAGTGTCCATTTTGGGATCCCCTTTCTTTTTGTAACGTGTTATCCACTTTTTGTATTTTTCTTTATTGTTGGTCTTTTGGTCTTTCGATACAGAGACTTTTTAATTATTTCTATTAAAGGTATCGCCTTAACACTGTTCTTTGAGCCAGACGGAGGTTTTCTTTTTTGCAATATCTATACTGCTTCTGGCTCATCTTGTCTACTAAGAACTCCAGGTCTCTCCTGGAGACTGGCACCTACATGACAGCAACCACCATGCCCACTGATTGACAGCGGGCTCCGGGTGGCAGCCTAACGTGTAAATCGCCCCATTATCACACCCTATGGCAGTGGTGGCGAACCTATGGCACGGGTGCCAGAGGTGGCAATCAGAGCCCTCTCTTTGGGCACGTGCAAACAGAGTTCATCATGTGGGAGGGGGGTGGAAAATCACCCCCCCACACACACACACATATCTAGGCTGGCCTGGGCATGATCCTTTACCTGGGAGTAAGCTTGGTTGCTGGCAATGGGACTTGCTTCTGAGTAAATCCTCCTAGGATCGTGATTCACCCATTTGAAGCATTGCACGGTTGCTTATTAAACTTACTCCTGAGTAACGCATGCCTCGTAGCCAACCATTTTTTCAAAACGAAAACCTCAGTATTCAGGTTAAATTGCCGTGTTGGCACTTTGCGATAAATAAGTGGGTTTTGGGTTGCAATTTGGGCACTCGGTCTCGAAAAGGTTCACCATCACTGCCCTATGGGAACAGAGTCTAGCACAGGGGGCTGCATCCAGACCCCCCCTGGCAATTCTCTACAGCTAGTAAATTACTCTGCTTATACGTTGCAATTACAACCAATTTGGGGATTCAGTAATGAGTCAGGCTGGAGACGGGAGTCTATCGATCCGCCTCCCGGCTGCTCTCAAATTAACTCAACTCCTTGACATTGCCGACGGCCGCGGTCTGTTGAGTGCGAGATTCTCGGGTCTGTTAGTCACCCCAAGGACGTTTGTTTCCAATCAGCAAAAGGAGAGGCGAGATCTCTCCTTTTCGAGCCACGACTTGGAACATTTGCTGCAATGTAGTTTTGCCAGCCAGCAAGGCCTCTCGTCTGTGCATTTAACTGAACCTTTAATGTCATCCCCGGCGCAGGAGGAAAATAAAGACTCTCACGGCTTGGTCCTCTGCTTGAAATGGGCAGTTAGCAACCTGGCAGTGCTCGCTGGAGGGCGGATGTACAGGCTCCAGCTCCGAACCATAAAACACAACCTGCTAGCAAAGTTTTCAAGCAATGGTCTCTTCCCGAAACAGAAAAACAACCGTATCTTACTCACTGGGGGGGGGGGGGGGGCGCAGTTTGGGGCACGAATCCCATCCATGCGCTGCCCGATGCGGGAAAATGCAGCGCAAAATTACTAAAAGTCACAAAACCAGGGATGTTTAGTGGTTAAGAGCAGGTGGACTCTAATCTGGAGAACTGGGTTTGATTCCCCACTTGGACACTCGAGCTGTGGAGGCTTATCTGGGGAAGCAGATTAGCTTGTGAACTCCAACACGTGCCAGCTGGGTGACCTTGGGCTAGTCACAGTTCTTTGGAGCTCTCTCAGCCTCACAGGGTGCTTGTTGTGGGGGGAGGGTGAGGGAAAGGAGATTTGAAGACTCCTTTGAGTCTCCTTACAAGGGAGAAAGGGGGGATATAAATCCAAACTACTACTACTACTACTCCTTCTCTTCTTCTTCTTCTTCTCCTTCTCCTTCTCCTCTTCCTCCTCCTCCTCCTCTTCTCCTCCTCCTCCTCCTTCTCTCCTTCTCCTTCTCCTTCTCCTCCTTCTCTCCTTCTCCTTCTTCTCTTCCTCCTCCTTCTCTTCCTCCTCCTCCTCCTCCTCTTCTTCTTCTTCTCCTTCTCCTTCTCCTTCTCCTCCTTCTCTTCTTCTCCTCCTCCTCCTCCTCCTCCTCCTCCTCCTCTCCCTCCTCCTCAAATTTATTTTGGCCTCCCCCCCTCCATATCCTACCAGTCCTAAGTATTTCTTTCTAATTTTGCTTGACAAACCAGAGCAGGAGTGATATAGTTCTTTGTCTAGGATGTGAGATTCCCAGATCTGAATCCTCACTCTTGTATGGTAGATCGCTGGGTGACCTTGGCCTGGCCACGCTCTCCCTTGGTCTAACCCACCTCGCAGGATTGCTGTTGTGAGGATAAAGCTGAGCAAACAACCTTAGACTCTGTGCTCTTTCACCACAACTCATTTCTGACAAATCCTGAAGTCAGCAAGGGGGTTTAACTCTTATTTTGTGGCTGAATTAATTTCTGCCGCCTGCCGAGTGACATTAATCAAAAACAGATGCCTAACTAGTATTGGCTGGCCATAGAACAGCAGTTTTATTATCCTGGCAAGTTTATGTGTACGGATTCGTTAATTAAAACTTTTATATATATATTAAAACTGTTCTGTGAGAAAGAAACAGCTGTTCCTGCCTCTGGTTGAAATCGTTGCCTGCAAAGTCTGTCGGCAGCTTGTGTTTTATGGTTTGGAGTTGTCCACATATACAGTCCTCCCAGCGGAGAGAAGTAAGCTGTGGAGTCCCACAAGAACAGATATGGGGGCGCGTACTATTTCATAGATTCATAAACTACCACTGAAGCCGTTGTGCATAGAAAATGCCACAGGCTCTAGAAAACTGTAAATGGCAGTGCTCAGTCACGCAACGTATTATATAATAAAGAACGACCTCTATGTTATGAGAGGAGAAACTACAGGTGAACAACTGCTTTCCTTCATTGTCTGCTTACAAACTTTCCATGAGGGCTGGTTGTTGTGAGCTTTCTGGGCTGTGTGGCCGTGGTCTGGTTGTGGTGGGCTTTCCGGGCTGTGTGGCCGCGGGTTGGTTGTTGTGGGCTTTCAGGGCTGTGTGGCCGTGGTCTGGTTGTCTCCCTACAGGCTGAAAAAACACCAAAAATATCCCCCCAAACCCAAATACTTTGCATTCGCATTTGGTAATTTTTGGGCAGGACATAATCAGACAATTTTTGTCTGAATGTGCCCAATTTGTCCAGATTCCAGCTGAATCTGCTATTTGTTTCATCTGAATCTCCAACCCTCAAAAGTGATGCTGTTTCAAGATGGGGGAGAATCCACCCCCAAAAGCATCACTTTCAATTTTGTTTTAACCGGGGACCCCAGATTCTCCCTTTAAGGTAGATTTAAAAGAAGAATCTGAGCTCCCTAGTTTAAACACCAATGAAGGTGTTTTGTGAGAGATGATGCTGACATTTGTTTGGTAAATGTTTTGCTGGGGGTGATTTGTGAGAGATTTACATGCTTAATACCCACTTGCACTAGCTTGGAGTTGTTTCTCAGGCTAACAACCTACCTCATAGGGTTGTTGTGATTAGGAAATTAGGAAAAGAGTTGGTGGGTAGAGAGCCATGTATGTTTTGATGGGAGTGGGAGGTGATTTGTGAGCTGGAACAAAAGTCATTGTTTGGTCATGGTGCGGGAGGGTGGCCGCCCATACGCCAGGCGGGGGGGGCACCAAACTCAGGTTTTGTCCCCGGGCGCCAGTTTGCCTAGGTACGCCCCTGGAATGTACCTGCTCTTAACCACTGCGCCACTGCTGCTCCTTGCCACCACTAACTGATGTTTCTAACAACTGATGTTTGCATGTCATCTGTAAGTAGATGTTTGTATGGCATCAGTTACTATCTCCTGAAGTGGAATCCAGTGGAATACCTGGCAACTGGAATCCTTCCAGCTTGTGTCCCTTTTTGGATTTTCACTGAAGGGATATCATTTATGCAGAGACTTTGAGTTCTATGTGTCCATTTTGGGACCCCCTTTCTTTTTGTAACGTGTTATCCACGTTTTGTATTTTTCTTTATTGTTGGTCTTTTGGTCTTTTGATACAGAGACTTTTGAATTATTTCTATTAAAGGTATCGCCTTAACACTGAGCCAGACGGAGGTTTTCTTTTTTGCAATATCTATACTGTTTCTGGCTCATCTTGTCTACTAAGAACTTCCGGTCTGTCCTGGAGACTGGCACTTCTACATGATAGCAACCACCATGGCCACTGATTGACAGCGGGCTCCGGGTGGCAGCCTAACGTGTAAATCGCCCCATTATCACACCCTATGGGAACAGAGTCTAGCACAGGGGTCTGCATCCGAACCACCACCACCCCTCCCCCCGGTAATTCTCTACAGCTAGTAAATTGCTCTGCTTATACGTTGCAATTACAACCAATTTGGGGATTCAGTTATGAGTCAGACCGGAGAGGGGAGTCTATCGATCCGCCTCCCGGCTGCTCTCAAATTAACTCAACTCCTTGACATTGCCGACGGCCGCGGTCTGTTGAGTGCCCGAGATTCTCGAAGATATATTAGTCCACCCCAAAGGACGTTTAATTTTTACGTCAGCAAAAGGAGAGGCGAGAATCTCTCCTTTTCGCAGCACCGGTAAACTGGAACATTTGCTGCAATGTGCGGTTTTGCCATTGGCAGGAGCCTCTCGTCTGTTGCGTTAAACTGAACAATGTAAATCACGAAACAGGAGCAGGAAGAGAATAGGGACTCTCACGGCTCGGTCCTCCTGGCAGAAGCTCTGCTTGAAATGGGCAGTTAGCAACCTGGCAGTGCTCGCTGGAGGGCGGATGTACAGGCTGCAGCTCCGAGCCGTAAAACACAACCTGCTAGCAAAGTTTTCAAGCAATGGTCTCTTCCCGAAACAGAAAAACAACGGTATCTTACTCGCAAATTGCTTGGTTTGGGGCGCAGGTCCCATCCATGCATGCCCGATGCTTGAAGATACGGCGCAAAACCACTAAAAGGCACAACATCAGGGATGTTTAGTGGTTAAGAGCAAGTGGACTCTAATCTGGAGAACTGGGTTTGATTCCCCACTCTGAGGCTCATTCTGCAAATGCAGAATAATGCAAACTGCAGAATAATGCAGAATAGTTCAAACTGCTTTCAGTGCTCTTTGAAGCTGTGCGGAATAGCAAAATCCACTTGCAAACAGTTGTGAAAGTGGTTTGAAAATGCATTATTTTGCGTGTGCGGAAGGGGCCTGACACTTGAGCTGTGGAGGCTTATCTGGTGAAGCGGAATTGGCTTGTGAGCTCCAGCTGCGTGCCAGCTGGGTGACCTTGGGCTAGTCACAGTTCTTTGGAGCTCTCTCAGCCCCACCCATCTCACAGGGTGCTTGTTGTGGGGGGAGGGAGAGGGAAAGGAGATTTGAAGACCCCTTTGAGTCCCCCCTTTCTCTCTTACAGGGAAAGAGGGGATGTAAATCCCTGACTACTACTACTACTCCTTCTCCTTCTTCTTCTTCTTCTCCTTCTCCTTCTCCACTCCTTTATCCTCCTCCTCCTGTCCCATGCACTCTCTCTCTTCTCCTCCTTCTCCTTCTCCTTCTCCTCCTTCTCTTCTTCTCCTTCTTCTCTTCCTCTCTTCTTCCTCTTCCTCCTCCTCCTCTTCTTCTTCTTCTCCTTCTCCTTCTCCTTCTTCTTCCTTCTTCGCTCCTCTCCTCCTATATATCTCTCCTATATCTCAAATTTATTTTGGCCTTCCCCCCCCCCCCCACCCCGGCGCTCCATATCCTAGCAGTCCTAAGTATTTCTTTCTAATTTTGGTTGATGAAGCCAAGGCAGGAGTGTTATGGTTGCCTTTGTCTAGGATGGTGAGAGTTCTGGATCTGGAATCCTCACTCTGCTCTTGTATGTTAGATGCGCAGGTGACCTTGGCCTAGCCACGCTCTCCCCTTGGTCTAGCTTCACTGGGTTGCTATTGTGGCAAGGGATTACAGCTAGGAGCAAATAACCTTAGACTCTGTGCTCTTTCTTTGCTTTCGTTTCGTGCAATCACCAAATCCTGTAAGTCCGCAGGGGGGTTTAACTCTTATTTTTTGTGGCTGAATTAATTTCTGCCTTATAGCAGAGTAGGCATTAATCAAAAACAGATGCCTAACTAGTGTGTGGCTGTACAGGAGCAACAGTTTTATTATCCTGGCAAGTTTGTATGTATACCGGATGGATTAATTAAAACTTTTTATATATATATTAAAACTGTTCTGTGAGAGAAAAGAAACAGCTGTTCCTGCCTCTGGTTGAAATGGATATGCCTATACAAGGAATCTGTCTGACAGCTTGTGTTTTATGGTTTGGAGTTGTCGTCCACATATACGGTCCTCCAGCCCGGAGAGAGGTAGGCTGTGGAGTCCCACAAGAACAGATATGAGGCCGCGTGCTATTTCATGAATTCATAAACTACCACTGACTTAGTTGTTGACATAGAAAATGCCACAGGCTCTAGAAAACTATGAAAATGGCAGTGCTCGATCACACATGGCATTATTATATAATAAAGAACGACCTCTCTATGTTATGAGAGGAGAAACTACATATGAACAACTGCTTTCCTTCACTGTCTGCTTACAAACTTTCCACGTGGGCTGGTTGTAGTGGGCTTTCCAGGCTGTGTGGCCGTGGTCTGGTTGTCATGGGCTTTCTGGGCTGTGTGGCCGTGGTCTGGTTGTCGTGGGCTTTCCGGGCTGTGTGGCCGTGGTCTGGTGGTTGTGCGCTTTCCGGGCTGTGTGGCCGTGGTCTGAAAGTTGTTAATGAGCTTTCAAAGGAACATGTGGCGGTAGTCTGGTTGTGTATGGGCTTTCGAAACTGTGTGGCCGTAGTCACAGTTGTAGTGGACTTTTCAGGCTGTGTGGCCGTGGTCTGGTGTGTCATGTGCTTTCTGGGCTACCAGCCCATTAGTCTGATTAACCGGTATTCCGGGCTGTGTGGCCGTGGTCTGGTTGTCGTGGGCTTTCCGGGCATGGCCGTGGAATACCGTTTCTGTTCATGGGCTTTTAGGGCTGTGTAGCCGTGGTCCGGTTGTTATTGAGGCTGTGTGGCCCGTGTAGTCCGGGATTGCTGTAAGGCTTTCTGGAAAACACTGGCTGGCCGTGGTCAGGTTGTGTGAGGCTTTCTAGGCTGTGTGGCCGTGATCCGGTTGTCATGGACTTTCCGGGCTGTGTAGCCATGAATCTCTGGTTATCATGGCAGGCCCGAGGGCTGTGTGGCCGTGGTCACCAGTTTGTGGCCGGGCTTTCTGGGCTGTAATTAGTGGTCTGGTTGTAGAGTAGCATGGGCTTTCCGGGCTGTGTGGCCCGTGGTCACCAGTTGTCGTGGAAACTCAGGAACAAAGTGGTCTGGTTATTATTGAGGCTTTCCAGGCTGTGTGGCCATGATCACACAGCCCAGAAAGCCCACAAAAACCAGTTGAGTTTGGCCGTGAAAGCCTGACAATACATTTCCATGGGGAATCTGGCATTCTTCCCTCACATGTCTGCCTTTCTGTCCTTTCCTGTTCAGCGCATTCTGGGGAGTTAGAAATGGCTTTCCTCCTCTTCCTCCTCCTCCTTCTTCTCCTGTTCGCCGGAACACCAGAACATAAGAAAGGCCTGCTGGGATCGAGACCAGAGTCCATCTGATCTAACACTCTGCTGCTCGCAGTGGCCCACCTGGTGCCTTTGGGCGCTCGCGTGCAGGAGTTGAAAGCAATGGCCTCCTGCTGCTGCTGCCTCCCCGAGCACCTGGTCTGCTAATTTTGAAATCTGAGATCAGGGAGGATCCAAGATTTGGTATCGCGGATCATTTATATCATGGCGTCTATTCCGAATCTGTCCAAGCCCTTTTTAAAGCTATCCAGGTTAGTGGCCATCACCCCCTCCTGTGGCAGCATATTCCAAACACCACAGTCCAATGGAAAAAAGGTGGAATCTGGTGGAATCCATTGGACTGTGAATGAAATATTTATAGAATTACGGTTGGGAGAACCTTATGGACCCATGGAATGATTTCATTCTTGATTATGTTATTTTGTGAATATTGCATTTATGCACTTTAGTCATTGTTGGTATTAACACTTCCTTGTGCAATTCCTGTTGTGTGGCAAGTTTTTTGTGTTGTGTTGTGTGGCCAACCTTGTTCCTTGTCTCTTGGTTTAGTCTTGCCCTCATTCTTCCTTTCCACTGCTAAGGCATTTGCAATCTCAGATCAAGGAGGATCAAAATTGGTTGCCAGCATGGTGTAGTGTAGTGGTTAAGAGCAGATGGATTCTAATCTGGAGAACTGGGTTTAATTCTCCCACTTCCCCATCTGAGTGCCGGAGGCTTATCTGGTGAACCAGATGTGTTTCTGCGCTCCTACTTTCCTTCTGGGTGACCTTGGGCTAGTCACAGTTCTTCGGAGCTCTTTCAACCCCACTTACCTCACCAGGTGTCTGTTGTGGGGAGAGGAAGGGAAAGGAGCTTGTAAGCCACCTTGAGTCTCCTGACATGAGAGAAAGGTGGGATATAAATCAAACTCCTCCTCCTCCTTTTCTTCTTCGCAGAGGATTTCAGAAGCAGCCGGCTGCCTTCTCCAAGTTAATCAATATTTCAACCCCCTAGCTGAGTTTTACCCTCCTACGACCGCAGTGGACTCGGAAGGGTATAACTCTATTAAGGATTGGATTGTAAATCTCAGTCTCCTGATTTTGCTCTAATTAGGAAGAAAACCCCACCGGCCGTGCTCTCTTCTCAGGAAGCTGTTCTCTTCCGAGGAAGAAATGAATAGAAATGAGAAGCCAGTCTGCACGGGGAGTCAGGTTGGAAGTTAGACTTCATGATAGCGCGCAAGAAGCACACGTCGGCGGCGGGGGGCGATTTAATGAGCCATCGGCTGAGGATGTAAAAGGCAAGACTTCCCTCCAAATTCTTGGGGTGTCTCAAACAGACTCCAGACTTCCCCCTCCCCGCCCCCTCCAGCTCGGTATCAGAAAAATGTCAGCAATGACTGGTCAAGTGAGTCTTCCGAATGGCTGCATGAAGATTGCCTGTAAACTATTCCAGAAGACTCATGTAGTTGAGGGAAAATAACCTGGTTCTTAATACTAACAAGGCAAAGGAGGCTTTATGGTGGACTATAGAAGGAATAGCTCAAAACAAGTTTAAAGCGCTTGACTATAAATGGAAGTCAAGTAGAGCGGGTGGCTGGTTTGCACAATTCTGGAGCATCGTAGTTAAAGAGGACTTGACCTGGGGCGTACAGACTGCCGCGGTGGTTAAGAAGGCCCAGCAAAGACTGTACTATCTGAGACTTTTAAGGAAACAACAACTGAATGGAAAACTCCTGGTGTCCTTTTACCGCTGTGCGATAGAGAGTGTCTTAACCTACTGCATCTGTGTATGGTTCTCCAGTCTCCACACAACAGACATCTTGTGAGGTAGGTGGGGCTGAGAGAGTTCCGAGAGAACTGTGACTGACCCAAGGTCGCTAGGAAGAAGGCAGAGGGTGTGGAAATACATCTGATTCGCAGAATGGCCTCTGCCGCTCAGGTGAAGGAGTGAGGGAATCCAAACCTGGTTTTCACGGGATTAGAACCCACCTGCTCGCAACCCACTCTACCACACCAGAAACTCTCTTGGCAGCAACTTTCCAACACTGGACTCTTCATCTGGGGCGTCGCTTCAGTGGGAACAACAAATGATCGGACTGGTGGACCGTGTGTTTGATGCGCCCACAGGCTGTGGCAGTTGATGCTCTGAAAAGATGCTCCGCTTGTCGGGAGAGATATTACGCGAGGGTAATTAAAAATGTGCAGTTGGCTGGAACCTCAGCTGTATGTCCACAGGTGCCTACCGAACAGGTGGGGAAGAGAAGCGAGCTTCTTTGGGTTTGAAAGGGATAAACAGAATGGCTTCCCTTTCATCCGTCATGACGGCATCTTCTACGCTGCCGCTGGATCGGATCCAGGATGAGGAGATGTCGGTTTATTGTTCCGTAAAATGACTGTGCCACCAAATTGGCTAATTAGAGACAGTGATAGATGACGCGACTCTGCAGAGGCTAGCGGGTTTTTTTAGGCCGGCGATTAACACTTGCGCAGGCCGAGATCCGAGCAAGTCTCTGCGGCAATAAGTCTGTTAGTCTTTAAGGTGCCAAAATAAATCTGTTAGTCTTTAAGGAGCAGCAGTGGCGTAGGAGGCTAAGAGCTCGTGTATCTAATCCGGAGGAACCGGGTTTGATTCCCAGCTCTGCCACCTGAGCTGTGGAGGCTTATCGGGGGAATTCAGATTAGCCTGTGCACTCCCACACACGCCAGCTGGGTGACCTTGGGCTAGTCACAGCTTCTCGGAGCTCTCTCAGCCCCACCTACCTCACAGGGTGTTTGTTGTGAGGGGGGAAGGGCAAGGAGACTGTAAGCCCCTTTGAGTCTCCTGCGGGAGAGAAAGGGGGGATATAAATCCAAACTCTTCTTCTTCTTCTTCTTCAAAAGACTTCCGCGTTGTATTTTTTCTGTTAGGTCCCAAACCTGGAATCAATAAACAGACTCTGAATTGTTGATCAGCTGCGTTTATTGGAAAGCAACGAAGCACCCAGCTTATAAAAAAGCCAGTTCTAGTAAACCTGGCTTTTTTTATCTCCTCTATTCCTTTCCGTTTTCCCAAAGAATGGGAGAAAGGGTTACTTCGGAGCCGAGGCACCCCAAGGCTGGTGACAGCTAGAGATAAAGCCACCTGGACTCTTGTCCCCACAGAGCAACGGAAACATCCTGTACGCATGGAACCCGAGAAGGTGTCGGGGGGCAAACCCAGTTATCCACCACAGCATGGAAAACCGCGCAAGGAGAGTTGAAGGGAAGAATGCCCCATTACAGCAGTGGTAGCATATAGCAGGCTGAATACATATATCTTGTAGCGTTTACATTGAAGCGGGGATGCATCTTAATCAACTAGATGCCATCACCGCCCATATATTTTGTAACGCTACATTGAGCTAGGAATGCATCTTAATCAACTAGGTGCAATCCTTACACATGCAAAGGTAGCAACAACTAGGAGGAAGGAGGTATGATTCAGGCCAATTAAGTTGTCAGGCCAAGAAACATTATTACAGTGGAAAACTCACAGCCAAAGCAATAGTTAGAGCAGTAGCGTATTGGCTATTTTGGCCGCTGAGTTTTCTCGGCAGGCTTTTGGCAAACACAGTCTGGGCAGGCCCAACTCAGTAGTTCTGCCTGGCCTGGTCAAACTTCATGTGACAAGGGTAAGTTCAGAGGAGTAGCTGGGCCATGCTGTACCCGGTGTGAACTCTGTTTTCCGCCCGCCCCCCCCCTACGTTCCAACCCCCCCCCCACGTGGATGCCCCATGGGAGTCACATGGGGGTGGGTGGAAAAATCACCCCTCCCCGCCTCCGTCCCCCTCACTTCTTGCCTGGCACGTCACCCCAGTCTTGTCTGATGTGGGTGCGAAAATGTTCTTCCTTCCTATCCCCTATACCCACAACAGGTATTTATATATTTTGGCATGAGCAGTGCAGTGTAGTGGGTGCCTTGGAGGCTGGACACTGTGGCATTACACTCCACTAAAGAAGAAGAAGAGAACAGTTTCAATTTACACCCCACCTTTCTCTGCTGTCTCAAAGTGGCTTACAAACTCCTTCCCTTCCTCTCCCCCCAACAGACACCTCGTGAGTCAGGTGAGGCTGAGAGAGTTCGGAGAGAACTGTGACTGGGTCCAAAGTCACCTATCAGGCTTCATGTGGAGGAGTGAGAAAACAAATCCAGTTCACCAGATAAGATTCTGCCACTCATGTAGAGGATTGGGCAACCGAACCTCGTTCTCCAGATTTCACTGCTACTTGTCACTCTAGATTTTACTGTTACTTGGCACACCAGGCTGACCCCACAGTATTTTTTTTAAAAATCTAGCTTGATTTTTTTTAAAAATTGTTCACATGGTTATTACTGGATTTTAGGATTGGTTAGGATTTTTTTAATTGGTTCATGAGTTGCATTTTTGACATGGTAAAAACCTCATCACCCACGTTTTTGCCAAGGAATGGTATGCAAGAGGAAGGAAGAAAGGAAGGAAGGAAGAAGAAGAAGAAGAAGAAGAAGAAGAAGAAGAAGAAGAAGAAGAAGAAGAAGAAGAAGAGTTTGGATTTATATTCCCCCCTTTCTCTCCTGCAGGAGACTCAAAGGGGCTGACAATCTCCTTGCCCTCACACAACAGAAAAAACACCCTGTGGGGTGGGGTGGGCTGAGAGCTCAGGCTTCTTGACCCCAGCCAGGTCACCCAGCTGTGTGTGGGGTGTACAGACTAATCTGGGTTACAGATAAGCCTCCCACAGCTCAGGCGGGGCTTCCAGGAATCGGCCCGGTTCCTCCAGATTAGATACACGAGATCTTAGCCTCCTACGCCACTGGAAGGAAGGAAGGAAGGAAGGAAGGAAGGAAGGAAGGAAGGAAGGAAGGAAGGAAGGAAGGAAGGAAGGAAGGAAGGAAGGAAGGAAGGAAGGAAGGAAGGAATGGATTCTGGATGACCCTAAACCTATTGCTCTTTTCAGCTTTGTCTAGCTTAAAGGCTTGTGGGGAGAATCAAATGGCAGAACCACACATAATTATCCTACAGCAATGCCAGCCTCCAGATAGGAGCCGGGGATCCCCCATAATTATCAGTTCTCTTGGAGGAAGGGGATACTTTGGAGGAGCAGCAGTGGCATAGGAGGTTAGGAGCTCGTGTATCTAATCTGGAGGAACCGGGTTTGATTCCCAGCTCTGCCGCCTGAGCTGTGGAGGCTTATCTGGGGGATTCAGATTAGCCTGGGCACTCCCACACACGCCAGCTGGGTGACCTTGGGCTGGTCACAGCTTCTCCGAGCTCTCTCAGCCCCACCCACCTCACAGGGTGTTTGTTGTGAGGGGGGAAGGGCAAGGAGATTGTGAGCCCCTTTGAGTCTCCTTCAGGAGAGAAAGGGGGGATATAAATCCAAACTGCTCCTCCTCCTCCTCCTCCTCCTCCTCCTCCTCCTCCTCCTCCTCCTCCTCCTCTTCTTCTTCTTCTTCTTCTTCTTCTTCTTCTTCTTCTTCTTCTTCTTCTTCTTCTTCTTCTAAACTCTATGGCTTTGTGCCCCATTGAGGCCCCTTTCCTCACCAGGCTTCACACACACACACACACACACACACACACACACACACACACACACACACACACACACACGCAAGCCTGTCCTCTTCTGACTTCTCCCCCAAACCTCCTGGAATTTCCTAACTTGAGTTGGCACCCCTGTCTTTGCAGCAAAAAAGAAAAAAAATCACCCTCCACATCTCTCTACGTTGTCCTTCTCATTATCCAATCGCTGACACATTTAGGACCGGAAAGCAGGGTTCTAGTTCTACAGAGTCTTCTGGACCCTTCATCCTAAATCCCCGTTCCTCTCATTTTTGTAAAGTAACTGCTAAGTATTTTTACTCTGCACGTTCGGGTGCTGGGGCGGGGAAGAAGAAATAACATATCCCATCTGTTATTTTACAGTGCCGCCGGGGTTATTACACCCAAGCAGATATAAATAATTATCCCCCAGTATAATTTATTGCCTCTAGTTATCCTCATTCCCCAAAGGGCACACACACACCACACAAACACACAAACACGCACAGCAGGGATACACAACGTCAGCCTGGCTGAGGAAACCTCCTCCAGCTCAGCGTTCAACAGGAGAGCGTGAGCAGTGCAAATTGACCGAGCAGGAAACGCTGGAGCGAAAAGCCAGAGATCCCGGCTCAATCTGGTAAGAGGGGGAACTCGGCACCCGTGGTTTGTTTTAAGGATGGGGTAGGCTTCTTGCTCGGGTATGCTTCCACTGGCTCAGTCCTTCATAGGAAAGGGAAATTGCAGCAACCCGACGGCTGAAATCTGGTGGGTTTCCCCCTCGTTCCTCTCTGCAAAGCTGGAAGAAGAAGAGGTTTGGGGTTTTGCAGGGTTTTGACGTGCCCCCTGTTGAGGAATTTGACCCGGAACAGGCATCAGACAACTCAGCCAAGGTAAGGGTGGGATTCTCCTGTTTGACAGGTGTTCTTCTTTGTTCTCGGAGGTTGCTTTTGAATGTTCCACAGGAATGGACATTTTGGGGGGTCTGAGAGTGGTTGAGAGAGATGTGTGTATTTTAATAGGCTGACACAAAGGGTTAGAAAAGGTCTACTGACTGTCGGGTTAACTGTGTTTGGAATTTCCCTGTGGCTTAATCTGTTCTCCGTGTCCTTTTCTGCCCCCTTTTATTTTCTGCAGGGACTCAGACTGGGTTTCCCCGGGGAGGAATGAAATCTCAGCTGGGAGGCACCGGTCAAACCGCGCATTTTATTTTCTCCAAATGAGCCAGCAGGGAGCAAAATGCCATAAGCGAGTGGGACATAGCTGAAAGCAAACGCTATTATCCTCCGCCGTTCCTGAGGCGGGAAAGGTCAACTGATTCACTACACAAGTCAAGCTCGCTGTCCGCTTTTTGGTTGGAACATGATCGGCTCTGGTTTGGGGTAGAAGTTGGAGGATAGGTATTGAACTACCTGAACCTGCAGGGGAGGCAGCTGTT
The DNA here is from genome assembly GCF_021028975.2 of Sphaerodactylus townsendi. Classification (NCBI taxonomy): domain Eukaryota; kingdom Metazoa; phylum Chordata; class Lepidosauria; order Squamata; family Sphaerodactylidae; genus Sphaerodactylus; species Sphaerodactylus townsendi. Next base: position 130,424,987 of record NC_059429.1, on the reverse strand, counting down.
GTGTGGAACAACGAAGATCGCTTTCGTTTTCCTGTCCTAACTGTGCTTTGCTCCAGCATTTTGTTATTGGAGAACTCTGGGGCACGGCCTTCTCTGCCCCGTTCCCATCTGAGCTAAGAAGTTCAAGAAGATCAAGAAGTCATCTTGGCTAAGCCTTCTGAAAGCCACCCCCTGTTCTGGGATGTCTTTTCATCATGGATGAACTCCAAGCTTTGTTCGATGACAATGCAGCCTGAAGAACGATTTGCCACCCAGATATGGCAAACTCCACCGAGATGAGAGAGGTGCCCACTGCAGGCAACGGAACGGGCAACAGCTGCGTCGCGGACAATGCCACCTGGTTCAACTTCACCGCCCAAGAGCAGTCCCCGGACTTCTACATCGTCCTCCCCGTCATCTACTCCGTGATCTGCGCTGTGGGTCTGACCGGCAACACGGCCGTCATCTACGTGATCCTCAAGGCCCCCAAGATGAAGACGGTCACCAACATGTTCATCCTGAACCTGGCCATAGCGGACGACCTGTTCACGCTGGTCCTGCCCATAAATATCGCCGAGCACCTCCTGCATTACTGGCCCTTCGGGGAGGTCCTCTGCAAAATCATCCTCTCCATAGACCACTACAATATCTTCTCCAGCATCTATTTCCTCACGGTGATGAGCATCGACCGGTTCCTGGTGGTCCTCTCGACGGTCCAGTCGAAGCGGATGCCTCACCGTACCTACCGGGCGGCCCGCATCGTCAGCTGCTGCATCTGGGTCTTGGTGACCCTCATCGTTTTCCCCTTCTTCATCTTCGCCAACGTCTACAAAGACGACTTGGGCATCCAGAGCTGCGGCCTCAACTTCCCCAAGCCCGAGAGGCTGTGGTTCAAAGCCAGCCGGATCTACACCCTCATCTTGGGCTTCGCCATCCCCGTCTCGACCATCTGCATCCTCTACTCCATGATGCTGTACAAGCTGAGGAGCATGCACCTGAACTCCAACGCCAAGGCCCTCGACAAAGCCAAGAAGAAAGTCACGGTGATGGTCTTCGTCGTCCTGGCCGTGTGCCTCTTCTGCTGGACGCCGTTCCACCTGGCCACCATCGTGGCCTTGACCACCGACCTGCCGCAGACCTCCCTGGTCATCGGCATCTCCTACTTCATCACCAGCCTGAGCTACGCCAACTCGTGCTTGAACCCGTTCCTGTACGCCTTCCTGGACGACAGTTTTCAGAAAAGTTTCAGGAAGATGCTGGAATGCCAGGCGGCTTGAAACGTGGACCCACGGCTCTTAGATGCGTCTTAGGGTGGCCAATTGAGGTGGCCAATTCTGAGTTGGGAAATGCCTGGTGGCCTCGGAGGTAGAGACTGGGAAGGGCACGGCATAATGGCGCAGAGCCTGCCCTTCAGTGCATCTGTGTCCTCCGATGGAACTGGTGTCTGTCATCTGGAGATCCACTCGTATTTCCAGGAGCTCTCCAGGTCTCACCTGGAGGTTAGCAACCCTAGAACTTATCTGCTCAGGGGACAGCTCTGGAAAAGCTATTAAATGTATCTAGAAAAACGCGTCTAACTTTGTTTTTTAACATCTCCCTTTAATTTTGAAGGTTGTTTATGCTCGGCCCCCCCCCCCCCCAGCCCCCCCCCCCCCCCTCCCCCCCCCCCCCCACCCCCCCCCCCCCCCTCCCCCCCCCCCCCCCCCCCCCCCCCCCCCCCCCCCCCCCCCCCCCCCACCCCCCCCCCCCCCCCCCCCCCCCCCCCCCCTGCCCCCCCCCCGTCCCTCCCCACCCCCCCCCCCCCCCCCCCCCCCCCCCCCCCACCCCCCCCCCCCCCCACCCCCCCCCCCCCCCACCCCCCCCCCCCCCCCCCCCCTCCCCCCCCCACCCCCCCCCCCCCCCACCCCCCCCCCCCCCCACCCCCCCCCCCCCCCACCCCCCCCCCCCCCCACCCCCCCCCCCCCCCACCCCCCCCCCCCCCCACCCCCCCCCCCCCCCACCCCCCCCCCCCCCCACCCCCCCCCCCCCCCACCCCCCCCCCCCCCCACCCCCCCCCCCCCCCACCCCCCCCCCCCCCCACCCCCCCCCCCCCCCACCCCCCCCCCCCCCCACCCCCCCCCCCCCCCACCCCCCCCCCCCCCCACCCCCCCCCCCCCCCACCCCCCCCCCCCCCCACCCCCCCCCCCCCCCACCCCCCCCCCCCCCCACCCCCCCCCCCCCCCACCCCCCCCCCCCCCCACCCCCCCCCCCCCCCACCCCCCCCCCCCCCCACCCCCCCCCCCCCCCACCCCCCCCCCCCCCCACCCCCCCCCCCCCCCACCCCCCCCCCCCCCCACCCCCCCCCCCCCCCACCCCCCCCCCCCCCCACCCCCCCCCCCCCCCACCCCCCCCCCCCCCCACCCCCCCCCCCCCCCACCCCCCCCCCCCCCCACCCCCCCCCCCCCCCACCCCCCCCCCCCCCCACCCCCCCCCCCCCCCACCCCCCCCCCCCCCCACCCCCCCCCCCCCCCACCCCCCCCCCCCCCCACCCCCCCCCCCCCCCACCCCCCCCCCCCCCCACCCCCCCCCCCCCCCACCCCCCCCCCCCCCCACCCCCCCCCCCCCCCACCCCCCCCCCCCCCCACCCCCCCCCCCCCCCACCCCCCCCCCCCCCCACCCCCCCCCCCCCCCACCCCCCCCCCCCCCCACCCCCCCCCCCCCCCACCCCCCCCCCCCCCCACCCCCCCCCCCCCCCACCCCCCCCCCCCCCCACCCCCCCCCCCCCCCACCCCCCCCCCCCCCCACCCCCCCCCCCCCCCACCCCCCCCCCCCCCCACCCCCCCCCCCCCCCACCCCCCCCCCCCCCCACCCCCCCCCCCCCCCACCCCCCCCCCCCCCCACCCCCCCCCCCCCCCACCCCCCCCCCCCCCCACCCCCCCCCCCCCCCACCCCCCCCCCCCCCCACCCCCCCCCCCCCCCACCCCCCCCCCCCCCCACCCCCCCCCCCCCCCACCCCCCCCCCCCCCCACCCCCCCCCCCCCCCACCCCCCCCCCCCCCCACCCCCCCCCCCCCCCACCCCCCCCCCCCCCCACCCCCCCCCCCCCCCACCCCCCCCCCCCCCCACCCCCCCCCCCCCCCACCCCCCCCCCCCCCCACCCCCCCCCCCCCCCACCCCCCCCCCCCCCCACCCCCCCCCCCCCCCACCCCCCCCCCCCCCCACCCCCCCCCCCCCCCACCCCCCCCCCCCCCCACCCCCCCCCCCCCCCACCCCCCCCCCCCCCCACCCCCCCCCCCCCCCACCCCCCCCCCCCCCCACCCCCCCCCCCCCCCACCCCCCCCCCCCCCCACCCCCCCCCCCCCCCACCCCCCCCCCCCCCCACCCCCCCCCCCCCCCACCCCCCCCCCCCCCCACCCCCCCCCCCCCCCACCCCCCCCCCCCCCCACCCCCCCCCCCCCCCACCCCCCCCCCCCCCCACCCCCCCCCCCCCCCACCCCCCCCCCCCCCCACCCCCCCCCCCCCCCACCCCCCCCCCCCCCCACCCCCCCCCCCCCCCACCCCCCCCCCCCCCCACCCCCCCCCCCCCCCACCCCCCCCCCCCCCCACCCCCCCCCCCCCCCACCCCCCCCCCCCCCCACCCCCCCCCCCCCCCACCCCCCCCCCCCCCCACCCCCCCCCCCCCCCACCCCCCCCCCCCCCCACCCCCCCCCCCCCCCACCCCCCCCCCCCCCCACCCCCCCCCCCCCCCACCCCCCCCCCCCCCCACCCCCCCCCCCCCCCACCCCCCCCCCCCCCCACCCCCCCCCCCCCCCACCCCCCCCCCCCCCCACCCCCCCCCCCCCCCACCCCCCCCCCCCCCCACCCCCCCCCCCCCCCACCCCCCCCCCCCCCCACCCCCCCCCCCCCCCACCCCCCCCCCCCCCCACCCCCCCCCCCCCCCACCCCCCCCCCCCCCCACCCCCCCCCCCCCCCACCCCCCCCCCCCCCCACCCCCCCCCCCCCCCACCCCCCCCCCCCCCCACCCCCCCCCCCCCCCACCCCCCCCCCCCCCCACCCCCCCCCCCCCCCACCCCCCCCCCCCCCCACCCCCCCCCCCCCCCACCCCCCCCCCCCCCCACCCCCCCCCCCCCCCACCCCCCCCCCCCCCCACCCCCCCCCCCCCCCACCCCCCCCCCCCCCCACCCCCCCCCCCCCCCACCCCCCCCCCCCCCCACCCCCCCCCCCCCCCACCCCCCCCCCCCCCCACCCCCCCCCCCCCCCACCCCCCCCCCCCCCCACCCCCCCCCCCCCCCACCCCCCCCCCCCCCCACCCCCCCCCCCCCCCACCCCCCCCCCCCCCCACCCCCCCCCCCCCCCACCCCCCCCCCCCCCCACCCCCCCCCCCCCCCACCCCCCCCCCCCCCCACCCCCCCCCCCCCCCACCCCCCCCCCCCCCCACCCCCCCCCCCCCCCACCCCCCCCCCCCCCCACCCCCCCCCCCCCCCACCCCCCCCCCCCCCCACCCCCCCCCCCCCCCACCCCCCCCCCCCCCCACCCCCCCCCCCCCCCACCCCCCCCCCCCCCCACCCCCCCCCCCCCCCACCCCCCCCCCCCCCCACCCCCCCCCCCCCCCACCCCCCCCCCCCCCCACCCCCCCCCCCCCCCACCCCCCCCCCCCCCCACCCCCCCCCCCCCCCACCCCCCCCCCCCCCCACCCCCCCCCCCCCCCACCCCCCCCCCCCCCCACCCCCCCCCCCCCCCACCCCCCCCCCCCCCCACCCCCCCCCCCCCCCACCCCCCCCCCCCCCCACCCCCCCCCCCCCCCACCCCCCCCCCCCCCCACCCCCCCCCCCCCCCACCCCCCCCCCCCCCCACCCCCCCCCCCCCCCACCCCCCCCCCCCCCCACCCCCCCCCCCCCCCACCCCCCCCCCCCCCCACCCCCCCCCCCCCCCACCCCCCCCCCCCCCCACCCCCCCCCCCCCCCACCCCCCCCCCCCCCCACCCCCCCCCCCCCCCACCCCCCCCCCCCCCCACCCCCCCCCCCCCCCACCCCCCCCCCCCCCCACCCCCCCCCCCCCCCACCCCCCCCCCCCCCCACCCCCCCCCCCCCCCACCCCCCCCCCCCCCCACCCCCCCCCCCCCCCACCCCCCCCCCCCCCCACCCCCCCCCCCCCCCACCCCCCCCCCCCCCCACCCCCCCCCCCCCCCACCCCCCCCCCCCCCCACCCCCCCCCCCCCCCACCCCCCCCCCCCCCCACCCCCCCCCCCCCCCACCCCCCCCCCCCCCCACCCCCCCCCCCCCCCACCCCCCCCCCCCCCCACCCCCCCCCCCCCCCACCCCCCCCCCCCCCCACCCCCCCCCCCCCCCACCCCCCCCCCCCCCCACCCCCCCCCCCCCCCACCCCCCCCCCCCCCCACCCCCCCCCCCCCCCACCCCCCCCCCCCCCCACCCCCCCCCCCCCCCACCCCCCCCCCCCCCCACCCCCCCCCCCCCCCACCCCCCCCCCCCCCCACCCCCCCCCCCCCCCACCCCCCCCCCCCCCCACCCCCCCCCCCCCCCACCCCCCCCCCCCCCCACCCCCCCCCCCCCCCACCCCCCCCCCCCCCCACCCCCCCCCCCCCCCACCCCCCCCCCCCCCCACCCCCCCCCCCCCCCACCCCCCCCCCCCCCCACCCCCCCCCCCCCCCACCCCCCCCCCCCCCCACCCCCCCCCCCCCCCACCCCCCCCCCCCCCCACCCCCCCCCCCCCCCACCCCCCCCCCCCCCCACCCCCCCCCCCCCCCACCCCCCCCCCCCCCCACCCCCCCCCCCCCCCACCCCCCCCCCCCCCCACCCCCCCCCCCCCCCACCCCCCCCCCCCCCCACCCCCCCCCCCCCCCACCCCCCCCCCCCCCCACCCCCCCCCCCCCCCACCCCCCCCCCCCCCCACCCCCCCCCCCCCCCACCCCCCCCCCCCCCCACCCCCCCCCCCCCCCACCCCCCCCCCCCCCCACCCCCCCCCCCCCCCACCCCCCCCCCCCCCCACCCCCCCCCCCCCCCACCCCCCCCCCCCCCCACCCCCCCCCCCCCCCACCCCCCCCCCCCCCCACCCCCCCCCCCCCCCACCCCCCCCCCCCCCCACCCCCCCCCCCCCCCACCCCCCCCCCCCCCCACCCCCCCCCCCCCCCACCCCCCCCCCCCCCCACCCCCCCCCCCCCCCACCCCCCCCCCCCCCCACCCCCCCCCCCCCCCACCCCCCCCCCCCCCCACCCCCCCCCCCCCCCACCCCCCCCCCCCCCCACCCCCCCCCCCCCCCACCCCCCCCCCCCCCCACCCCCCCCCCCCCCCACCCCCCCCCCCCCCCACCCCCCCCCCCCCCCACCCCCCCCCCCCCCCACCCCCCCCCCCCCCCACCCCCCCCCCCCCCCACCCCCCCCCCCCCCCACCCCCCCCCCCCCCCACCCCCCCCCCCCCCCACCCCCCCCCCCCCCCACCCCCCCCCCCCCCCACCCCCCCCCCCCCCCACCCCCCCCCCCCCCCACCCCCCCCCCCCCCCACCCCCCCCCCCCCCCACCCCCCCCCCCCCCCACCCCCCCCCCCCCCCACCCCCCCCCCCCCCCACCCCCCCCCCCCCCCACCCCCCCCCCCCCCCACCCCCCCCCCCCCCCACCCCCCCCCCCCCCCACCCCCCCCCCCCCCCACCCCCCCCCCCCCCCACCCCCCCCCCCCCCCACCCCCCCCCCCCCCCACCCCCCCCCCCCCCCACCCCCCCCCCCCCCCACCCCCCCCCCCCCCCACCCCCCCCCCCCCCCACCCCCCCCCCCCCCCACCCCCCCCCCCCCCCACCCCCCCCCCCCCCCACCCCCCCCCCCCCCCACCCCCCCCCCCCCCCACCCCCCCCCCCCCCCACCCCCCCCCCCCCCCACCCCCCCCCCCCCCCACCCCCCCCCCCCCCCACCCCCCCCCCCCCCCACCCCCCCCCCCCCCCACCCCCCCCCCCCCCCACCCCCCCCCCCCCCCACCCCCCCCCCCCCCCACCCCCCCCCCCCCCCACCCCCCCCCCCCCCCACCCCCCCCCCCCCCCACCCCCCCCCCCCCCCACCCCCCCCCCCCCCCACCCCCCCCCCCCCCCACCCCCCCCCCCCCCCACCCCCCCCCCCCCCCACCCCCCCCCCCCCCCACCCCCCCCCCCCCCCACCCCCCCCCCCCCCCACCCCCCCCCCCCCCCACCCCCCCCCCCCCCCACCCCCCCCCCCCCCCACCCCCCCCCCCCCCCACCCCCCCCCCCCCCCACCCCCCCCCCCCCCCACCCCCCCCCCCCCCCACCCCCCCCCCCCCCCACCCCCCCCCCCCCCCACCCCCCCCCCCCCCCACCCCCCCCCCCCCCCACCCCCCCCCCCCCCCACCCCCCCCCCCCCCCACCCCCCCCCCCCCCCACCCCCCCCCCCCCCCACCCCCCCCCCCCCCCACCCCCCCCCCCCCCCACCCCCCCCCCCCCCCACCCCCCCCCCCCCCCACCCCCCCCCCCCCCCACCCCCCCCCCCCCCCACCCCCCCCCCCCCCCACCCCCCCCCCCCCCCACCCCCCCCCCCCCCCACCCCCCCCCCCCCCCACCCCCCCCCCCCCCCACCCCCCCCCCCCCCCACCCCCCCCCCCCCCCACCCCCCCCCCCCCCCACCCCCCCCCCCCCCCACCCCCCCCCCCCCCCACCCCCCCCCCCCCCCACCCCCCCCCCCCCCCACCCCCCCCCCCCCCCACCCCCCCCCCCCCCCACCCCCCCCCCCCCCCACCCCCCCCCCCCCCCACCCCCCCCCCCCCCCACCCCCCCCCCCCCCCACCCCCCCCCCCCCCCACCCCCCCCCCCCCCCACCCCCCCCCCCCCCCACCCCCCCCCCCCCCCACCCCCCCCCCCCCCCACCCCCCCCCCCCCCCACCCCCCCCCCCCCCCACCCCCCCCCCCCCCCACCCCCCCCCCCCCCCACCCCCCCCCCCCCCCACCCCCCCCCCCCCCCACCCCCCCCCCCCCCCACCCCCCCCCCCCCCCACCCCCCCCCCCCCCCACCCCCCCCCCCCCCCACCCCCCCCCCCCCCCACCCCCCCCCCCCCCCACCCCCCCCCCCCCCCACCCCCCCCCCCCCCCACCCCCCCCCCCCCCCACCCCCCCCCCCCCCCACCCCCCCCCCCCCCCACCCCCCCCCCCCCCCACCCCCCCCCCCCCCCACCCCCCCCCCCCCCCACCCCCCCCCCCCCCCACCCCCCCCCCCCCCCACCCCCCCCCCCCCCCACCCCCCCCCCCCCCCACCCCCCCCCCCCCCCACCCCCCCCCCCCCCCACCCCCCCCCCCCCCCACCCCCCCCCCCCCCCACCCCCCCCCCCCCCCACCCCCCCCCCCCCCCACCCCCCCCCCCCCCCACCCCCCCCCCCCCCCACCCCCCCCCCCCCCCACCCCCCCCCCCCCCCACCCCCCCCCCCCCCCACCCCCCCCCCCCCCCACCCCCCCCCCCCCCCACCCCCCCCCCCCCCCACCCCCCCCCCCCCCCACCCCCCCCCCCCCCCACCCCCCCCCCCCCCCACCCCCCCCCCCCCCCACCCCCCCCCCCCCCCACCCCCCCCCCCCCCCACCCCCCCCCCCCCCCACCCCCCCCCCCCCCCACCCCCCCCCCCCCCCACCCCCCCCCCCCCCCACCCCCCCCCCCCCCCACCCCCCCCCCCCCCCACCCCCCCCCCCCCCCACCCCCCCCCCCCCCCACCCCCCCCCCCCCCCACCCCCCCCCCCCCCCACCCCCCCCCCCCCCCACCCCCCCCCCCCCCCACCCCCCCCCCCCCCCACCCCCCCCCCCCCCCACCCCCCCCCCCCCCCACCCCCCCCCCCCCCCACCCCCCCCCCCCCCCACCCCCCCCCCCCCCCACCCCCCCCCCCCCCCACCCCCCCCCCCCCCCACCCCCCCCCCCCCCCACCCCCCCCCCCCCCCACCCCCCCCCCCCCCCACCCCCCCCCCCCCCCACCCCCCCCCCCCCCCACCCCCCCCCCCCCCCACCCCCCCCCCCCCCCACCCCCCCCCCCCCCCACCCCCCCCCCCCCCCACCCCCCCCCCCCCCCACCCCCCCCCCCCCCCACCCCCCCCCCCCCCCACCCCCCCCCCCCCCCACCCCCCCCCCCCCCCACCCCCCCCCCCCCCCACCCCCCCCCCCCCCCACCCCCCCCCCCCCCCACCCCCCCCCCCCCCCACCCCCCCCCCCCCCCACCCCCCCCCCCCCCCACCCCCCCCCCCCCCCACCCCCCCCCCCCCCCACCCCCCCCCCCCCCCACCCCCCCCCCCCCCCACCCCCCCCCCCCCCCACCCCCCCCCCCCCCCACCCCCCCCCCCCCCCACCCCCCCCCCCCCCCACCCCCCCCCCCCCCCACCCCCCCCCCCCCCCACCCCCCCCCCCCCCCACCCCCCCCCCCCCCCACCCCCCCCCCCCCCCACCCCCCCCCCCCCCCACCCCCCCCCCCCCCCACCCCCCCCCCCCCCCACCCCCCCCCCCCCCCACCCCCCCCCCCCCCCACCCCCCCCCCCCCCCACCCCCCCCCCCCCCCACCCCCCCCCCCCCCCACCCCCCCCCCCCCCCACCCCCCCCCCCCCCCACCCCCCCCCCCCCCCACCCCCCCCCCCCCCCACCCCCCCCCCCCCCCACCCCCCCCCCCCCCCACCCCCCCCCCCCCCCACCCCCCCCCCCCCCCACCCCCCCCCCCCCCCACCCCCCCCCCCCCCCACCCCCCCCCCCCCCCACCCCCCCCCCCCCCCACCCCCCCCCCCCCCCACCCCCCCCCCCCCCCACCCCCCCCCCCCCCCACCCCCCCCCCCCCCCACCCCCCCCCCCCCCCACCCCCCCCCCCCCCCACCCCCCCCCCCCCCCACCCCCCCCCCCCCCCACCCCCCCCCCCCCCCACCCCCCCCCCCCCCCACCCCCCCCCCCCCCCACCCCCCCCCCCCCCCACCCCCCCCCCCCCCCACCCCCCCCCCCCCCCACCCCCCCCCCCCCCCACCCCCCCCCCCCCCCACCCCCCCCCCCCCCCACCCCCCCCCCCCCCCACCCCCCCCCCCCCCCACCCCCCCCCCCCCCCACCCCCCCCCCCCCCCACCCCCCCCCCCCCCCACCCCCCCCCCCCCCCACCCCCCCCCCCCCCCACCCCCCCCCCCCCCCACCCCCCCCCCCCCCCACCCCCCCCCCCCCCCACCCCCCCCCCCCCCCACCCCCCCCCCCCCCCACCCCCCCCCCCCCCCACCCCCCCCCCCCCCCACCCCCCCCCCCCCCCACCCCCCCCCCCCCCCACCCCCCCCCCCCCCCACCCCCCCCCCCCCCCACCCCCCCCCCCCCCCACCCCCCCCCCCCCCCACCCCCCCCCCCCCCCACCCCCCCCCCCCCCCACCCCCCCCCCCCCCCACCCCCCCCCCCCCCCACCCCCCCCCCCCCCCACCCCCCCCCCCCCCCACCCCCCCCCCCCCCCACCCCCCCCCCCCCCCACCCCCCCCCCCCCCCACCCCCCCCCCCCCCCACCCCCCCCCCCCCCCACCCCCCCCCCCCCCCACCCCCCCCCCCCCCCACCCCCCCCCCCCCCCACCCCCCCCCCCCCCCACCCCCCCCCCCCCCCACCCCCCCCCCCCCCCACCCCCCCCCCCCCCCACCCCCCCCCCCCCCCACCCCCCCCCCCCCCCACCCCCCCCCCCCCCCACCCCCCCCCCCCCCCACCCCCCCCCCCCCCCACCCCCCCCCCCCCCCACCCCCCCCCCCCCCCACCCCCCCCCCCCCCCACCCCCCCCCCCCCCCACCCCCCCCCCCCCCCACCCCCCCCCCCCCCCACCCCCCCCCCCCCCCACCCCCCCCCCCCCCCACCCCCCCCCCCCCCCACCCCCCCCCCCCCCCACCCCCCCCCCCCCCCACCCCCCCCCCCCCCCACCCCCCCCCCCCCCCACCCCCCCCCCCCCCCACCCCCCCCCCCCCCCACCCCCCCCCCCCCCCACCCCCCCCCCCCCCCACCCCCCCCCCCCCCCACCCCCCCCCCCCCCCACCCCCCCCCCCCCCCACCCCCCCCCCCCCCCACCCCCCCCCCCCCCCACCCCCCCCCCCCCCCACCCCCCCCCCCCCCCACCCCCCCCCCCCCCCACCCCCCCCCCCCCCCACCCCCCCCCCCCCCCACCCCCCCCCCCCCCCACCCCCCCCCCCCCCCACCCCCCCCCCCCCCCACCCCCCCCCCCCCCCACCCCCCCCCCCCCCCACCCCCCCCCCCCCCCACCCCCCCCCCCCCCCACCCCCCCCCCCCCCCACCCCCCCCCCCCCCCACCCCCCCCCCCCCCCACCCCCCCCCCCCCCCACCCCCCCCCCCCCCCACCCCCCCCCCCCCCCACCCCCCCCCCCCCCCACCCCCCCCCCCCCCCACCCCCCCCCCCCCCCACCCCCCCCCCCCCCCACCCCCCCCCCCCCCCACCCCCCCCCCCCCCCACCCCCCCCCCCCCCCACCCCCCCCCCCCCCCACCCCCCCCCCCCCCCACCCCCCCCCCCCCCCACCCCCCCCCCCCCCCACCCCCCCCCCCCCCCACCCCCCCCCCCCCCCACCCCCCCCCCCCCCCACCCCCCCCCCCCCCCACCCCCCCCCCCCCCCACCCCCCCCCCCCCCCACCCCCCCCCCCCCCCACCCCCCCCCCCCCCCACCCCCCCCCCCCCCCACCCCCCCCCCCCCCCACCCCCCCCCCCCCCCACCCCCCCCCCCCCCCACCCCCCCCCCCCCCCACCCCCCCCCCCCCCCACCCCCCCCCCCCCCCACCCCCCCCCCCCCCCACCCCCCCCCCCCCCCACCCCCCCCCCCCCCCACCCCCCCCCCCCCCCACCCCCCCCCCCCCCCACCCCCCCCCCCCCCCACCCCCCCCCCCCCCCACCCCCCCCCCCCCCCACCCCCCCCCCCCCCCACCCCCCCCCCCCCCCACCCCCCCCCCCCCCCACCCCCCCCCCCCCCCACCCCCCCCCCCCCCCACCCCCCCCCCCCCCCACCCCCCCCCCCCCCCACCCCCCCCCCCCCCCACCCCCCCCCCCCCCCACCCCCCCCCCCCCCCACCCCCCCCCCCCCCCACCCCCCCCCCCCCCCACCCCCCCCCCCCCCCACCCCCCCCCCCCCCCACCCCCCCCCCCCCCCACCCCCCCCCCCCCCCACCCCCCCCCCCCCCCACCCCCCCCCCCCCCCACCCCCCCCCCCCCCCACCCCCCCCCCCCCCCACCCCCCCCCCCCCCCACCCCCCCCCCCCCCCACCCCCCCCCCCCCCCACCCCCCCCCCCCCCCACCCCCCCCCCCCCCCACCCCCCCCCCCCCCCACCCCCCCCCCCCCCCACCCCCCCCCCCCCCCACCCCCCCCCCCCCCCACCCCCCCCCCCCCCCACCCCCCCCCCCCCCCACCCCCCCCCCCCCCCACCCCCCCCCCCCCCCACCCCCCCCCCCCCCCACCCCCCCCCCCCCCCACCCCCCCCCCCCCCCACCCCCCCCCCCCCCCACCCCCCCCCCCCCCCACCCCCCCCCCCCCCCACCCCCCCCCCCCCCCACCCCCCCCCCCCCCCACCCCCCCCCCCCCCCACCCCCCCCCCCCCCCACCCCCCCCCCCCCCCACCCCCCCCCCCCCCCACCCCCCCCCCCCCCCACCCCCCCCCCCCCCCACCCCCCCCCCCCCCCACCCCCCCCCCCCCCCACCCCCCCCCCCCCCCACCCCCCCCCCCCCCCACCCCCCCCCCCCCCCACCCCCCCCCCCCCCCACCCCCCCCCCCCCCCACCCCCCCCCCCCCCCACCCCCCCCCCCCCCCACCCCCCCCCCCCCCCACCCCCCCCCCCCCCCACCCCCCCCCCCCCCCACCCCCCCCCCCCCCCACCCCCCCCCCCCCCCACCCCCCCCCCCCCCCACCCCCCCCCCCCCCCACCCCCCCCCCCCCCCACCCCCCCCCCCCCCCACCCCCCCCCCCCCCCACCCCCCCCCCCCCCCACCCCCCCCCCCCCCCACCCCCCCCCCCCCCCACCCCCCCCCCCCCCCACCCCCCCCCCCCCCCACCCCCCCCCCCCCCCACCCCCCCCCCCCCCCACCCCCCCCCCCCCCCACCCCCCCCCCCCCCCACCCCCCCCCCCCCCCACCCCCCCCCCCCCCCACCCCCCCCCCCCCCCACCCCCCCCCCCCCCCACCCCCCCCCCCCCCCACCCCCCCCCCCCCCCACCCCCCCCCCCCCCCACCCCCCCCCCCCCCCACCCCCCCCCCCCCCCACCCCCCCCCCCCCCCACCCCCCCCCCCCCCCACCCCCCCCCCCCCCCACCCCCCCCCCCCCCCACCCCCCCCCCCCCCCACCCCCCCCCCCCCCCACCCCCCCCCCCCCCCACCCCCCCCCCCCCCCACCCCCCCCCCCCCCCACCCCCCCCCCCCCCCACCCCCCCCCCCCCCCACCCCCCCCCCCCCCCACCCCCCCCCCCCCCCACCCCCCCCCCCCCCCACCCCCCCCCCCCCCCACCCCCCCCCCCCCCCACCCCCCCCCCCCCCCACCCCCCCCCCCCCCCACCCCCCCCCCCCCCCACCCCCCCCCCCCCCCACCCCCCCCCCCCCCCACCCCCCCCCCCCCCCACCCCCCCCCCCCCCCACCCCCCCCCCCCCCCACCCCCCCCCCCCCCCACCCCCCCCCCCCCCCACCCCCCCCCCCCCCCACCCCCCCCCCCCCCCACCCCCCCCCCCCCCCACCCCCCCCCCCCCCCACCCCCCCCCCCCCCCACCCCCCCCCCCCCCCACCCCCCCCCCCCCCCACCCCCCCCCCCCCCCACCCCCCCCCCCCCCCACCCCCCCCCCCCCCCACCCCCCCCCCCCCCCACCCCCCCCCCCCCCCACCCCCCCCCCCCCCCACCCCCCCCCCCCCCCACCCCCCCCCCCCCCCACCCCCCCCCCCCCCCACCCCCCCCCCCCCCCACCCCCCCCCCCCCCCACCCCCCCCCCCCCCCACCCCCCCCCCCCCCCACCCCCCCCCCCCCCCACCCCCCCCCCCCCCCACCCCCCCCCCCCCCCACCCCCCCCCCCCCCCACCCCCCCCCCCCCCCACCCCCCCCCCCCCCCACCCCCCCCCCCCCCCACCCCCCCCCCCCCCCACCCCCCCCCCCCCCCACCCCCCCCCCCCCCCACCCCCCCCCCCCCCCACCCCCCCCCCCCCCCACCCCCCCCCCCCCCCACCCCCCCCCCCCCCCACCCCCCCCCCCCCCCACCCCCCCCCCCCCCCACCCCCCCCCCCCCCCACCCCCCCCCCCCCCCACCCCCCCCCCCCCCCACCCCCCCCCCCCCCCACCCCCCCCCCCCCCCACCCCCCCCCCCCCCCACCCCCCCCCCCCCCCACCCCCCCCCCCCCCCACCCCCCCCCCCCCCCACCCCCCCCCCCCCCCACCCCCCCCCCCCCCCACCCCCCCCCCCCCCCACCCCCCCCCCCCCCCACCCCCCCCCCCCCCCACCCCCCCCCCCCCCCACCCCCCCCCCCCCCCACCCCCCCCCCCCCCCACCCCCCCCCCCCCCCACCCCCCCCCCCCCCCACCCCCCCCCCCCCCCACCCCCCCCCCCCCCCACCCCCCCCCCCCCCCACCCCCCCCCCCCCCCACCCCCCCCCCCCCCCACCCCCCCCCCCCCCCACCCCCCCCCCCCCCCACCCCCCCCCCCCCCCACCCCCCCCCCCCCCCACCCCCCCCCCCCCCCACCCCCCCCCCCCCCCACCCCCCCCCCCCCCCACCCCCCCCCCCCCCCACCCCCCCCCCCCCCCACCCCCCCCCCCCCCCACCCCCCCCCCCCCCCACCCCCCCCCCCCCCCACCCCCCCCCCCCCCCACCCCCCCCCCCCCCCACCCCCCCCCCCCCCCACCCCCCCCCCCCCCCACCCCCCCCCCCCCCCACCCCCCCCCCCCCCCACCCCCCCCCCCCCCCACCCCCCCCCCCCCCCACCCCCCCCCCCCCCCACCCCCCCCCCCCCCCACCCCCCCCCCCCCCCACCCCCCCCCCCCCCCACCCCCCCCCCCCCCCACCCCCCCCCCCCCCCACCCCCCCCCCCCCCCACCCCCCCCCCCCCCCACCCCCCCCCCCCCCCACCCCCCCCCCCCCCCACCCCCCCCCCCCCCCACCCCCCCCCCCCCCCACCCCCCCCCCCCCCCACCCCCCCCCCCCCCCACCCCCCCCCCCCCCCACCCCCCCCCCCCCCCACCCCCCCCCCCCCCCACCCCCCCCCCCCCCCACCCCCCCCCCCCCCCACCCCCCCCCCCCCCCACCCCCCCCCCCCCCCACCCCCCCCCCCCCCCACCCCCCCCCCCCCCCACCCCCCCCCCCCCCCACCCCCCCCCCCCCCCACCCCCCCCCCCCCCCACCCCCCCCCCCCCCCACCCCCCCCCCCCCCCACCCCCCCCCCCCCCCACCCCCCCCCCCCCCCACCCCCCCCCCCCCCCACCCCCCCCCCCCCCCACCCCCCCCCCCCCCCACCCCCCCCCCCCCCCACCCCCCCCCCCCCCCACCCCCCCCCCCCCCCACCCCCCCCCCCCCCCACCCCCCCCCCCCCCCACCCCCCCCCCCCCCCACCCCCCCCCCCCCCCACCCCCCCCCCCCCCCACCCCCCCCCCCCCCCACCCCCCCCCCCCCCCACCCCCCCCCCCCCCCACCCCCCCCCCCCCCCACCCCCCCCCCCCCCCACCCCCCCCCCCCCCCACCCCCCCCCCCCCCCACCCCCCCCCCCCCCCACCCCCCCCCCCCCCCACCCCCCCCCCCCCCCACCCCCCCCCCCCCCCACCCCCCCCCCCCCCCACCCCCCCCCCCCCCCACCCCCCCCCCCCCCCACCCCCCCCCCCCCCCACCCCCCCCCCCCCCCACCCCCCCCCCCCCCCACCCCCCCCCCCCCCCACCCCCCCCCCCCCCCACCCCCCCCCCCCCCCACCCCCCCCCCCCCCCACCCCCCCCCCCCCCCACCCCCCCCCCCCCCCACCCCCCCCCCCCCCCACCCCCCCCCCCCCCCACCCCCCCCCCCCCCC
This sequence comes from Sphaerodactylus townsendi, assembly GCF_021028975.2. Taxonomy (NCBI): domain Eukaryota; kingdom Metazoa; phylum Chordata; class Lepidosauria; order Squamata; family Sphaerodactylidae; genus Sphaerodactylus; species Sphaerodactylus townsendi. The sequence continues at coordinate 130,409,026 of NC_059429.1, read as the reverse complement.
ACCCCCCCCCCCCCCCACCCCCCCCCCCCCCCACCCCCCCCCCCCCCCACCCCCCCCCCCCCCCACCCCCCCCCCCCCCCACCCCCCCCCCCCCCCACCCCCCCCCCCCCCCACCCCCCCCCCCCCCCACCCCCCCCCCCCCCCACCCCCCCCCCCCCCCACCCCCCCCCCCCCCCACCCCCCCCCCCCCCCACCCCCCCCCCCCCCCACCCCCCCCCCCCCCCACCCCCCCCCCCCCCCACCCCCCCCCCCCCCCACCCCCCCCCCCCCCCACCCCCCCCCCCCCCCACCCCCCCCCCCCCCCACCCCCCCCCCCCCCCACCCCCCCCCCCCCCCACCCCCCCCCCCCCCCACCCCCCCCCCCCCCCACCCCCCCCCCCCCCCACCCCCCCCCCCCCCCACCCCCCCCCCCCCCCACCCCCCCCCCCCCCCACCCCCCCCCCCCCCCACCCCCCCCCCCCCCCACCCCCCCCCCCCCCCACCCCCCCCCCCCCCCACCCCCCCCCCCCCCCACCCCCCCCCCCCCCCACCCCCCCCCCCCCCCACCCCCCCCCCCCCCCACCCCCCCCCCCCCCCACCCCCCCCCCCCCCCACCCCCCCCCCCCCCCACCCCCCCCCCCCCCCACCCCCCCCCCCCCCCACCCCCCCCCCAGGTGGCCTGGACCTCTGTGGGGTGCAGTGGGGAGAGTGGACACCCCCTCCAGCCTTCCTGAGTGTGCCCCGGATAGGTTTGGGGAAGGAGTCGGTTCCTGGCTTTCTCTCCCCGCCCCCCGGCCCCCGGACGACTTCTCTCCCCCACCCCCGAGGCCCCCACCTGAGGGCACATGGATACAGGCAGCTATTCCACAGGAGCAGAGTCCTCAGCTGGCGGCTGGTGCTGAGCGGCTGCTTCTTTCTCTCCCCAGCATCTGTCCCGCTGGATGCAGAGCAGGCAGGCCGGGGTCCGGCGCAAGGCCATCTCCCTCGGCAGTGCCCTGCTGCATTTCGCGCTGCACCTGCCCTCCTTCCAGGTGAGTGCCCCTAGACCTCCCCACATTCCCACCCCAGAGCAGGAGGGGGCAGAGAGTGGTCGGGCTCCACAGGGTCCTACCACAAGGGTCTCCTCTTTCTCTCCTCGCCAGAACGTCGCTGAGCCCCTCCTCGGTAGCTTGGTGGCCCAGCTGGCGGTCTCCCTGGCCGACCCCGAACCGGAGATCCGGCGAAGGGTCCGGGAGGCCGTCGGCTGGCTCTACGTGCTGCTGCTCCGCCAGCGGGGTAAGTCCAAGGGGATGGAGGGGGGTGGTTTCCTGTTGTGCCACGAGCGGTTTTGTGTCAGACCCCCCCTTGTGGCGCTGGCAGTTCACAATGCAAACGACCCACTGGAGCCAGAGGAAAGATTGTCCCCCCCATTGGATCTGAATTGTCCCAAACTGTGACAAACTGTCTCAAACCGGATGGTCCTGGCATGATGGTCTCATGGGGACTGGAAGAACTCCTCTGAATGGAACCCCCCCAGGGGCCCCAGACCCTCCAGGGGGACTTCTGGCACCAGCCAGGCTTTGGGGGTTTCTCCCACTGCGTCTCCCAACCCTCCGACTCGGCCCCCTGCAGCTGAGTCAGCCGCCTCTCCAGAGGCTGTTCGGCACAGACCTCACCCCACGAGCCCAGGCAGAAGGAAGGGGGACCTTCAAGCACCCCCCTTTTTCTTCCCGGCCCCCTCCTGAGTCGCTGTGGTAGGAGTCTGAGGCTAGGAACAAGAGCCACGCTTGGGGCCTGGCTCAGGAGAGAAAAGGGGGGTGCTTGAAGGTCCCCCTTCCTTCCGCCGGGGCTCGTGGGGTGAGATGGGGAGGGGCAGGGGGACGGGGGTGTCCGAGGCCCCCGCATCCTGTCCCCGTCTTGTCTGAGGGGTGCGCTGGTCAGAAAGGAGCGGGTGGGAACGGTGGGAAGGTGGGAGCGGGTGGGAACAAAGGAGCGGGTGGGAAGGTGGGAACAAGGGGGAGGGCTGTGCTGGGGTGGACCACCGAGCTTGACCATCTGCTCTCTTCCTCCAGGGCTCAGCGGCAGGGCTGCCCCCCTCGTGTGGCACCTGGGCAAGGGGCAGCCCTGGAGGCGCAGGTGTCTCGACCTGATCCGAGTGGGCGAGGTAAGGAGGAGGGGGCCCCCTTTCCAAGGTCAGCTGTGACCAAATAGGAAGAGCTGGGAAGATGAGTCTCTGCCCCCAAGGAGCTTACAATCTCCAGCAGGAAAGGGGTGGAGGCCCTGGAAGGGGCCCGGGGGAAAGTCGGAGTCTCCAGAGGGGCAGACCCCAGGAGAGGGCTTTTTTGGGGGGGTTCATGAATGGAAGGGTCCTAATAGGGTCTCTTTTTGGTTTCAGGTGTTGGGGCCCCACCTCACCCCTTCCCAGGAGGCCGAGTATCTCAAGGCCTCCTGGGCGATGGTCGGGCGCCTGGACCAGGAGTGGGTGAGGGTGGGGGGGCTCTTCCTCACTTACTCACTCCTGGGCCAGGCATATGGCATCATGGAGGCAGCGGAGGAGGTGAGAAACCCGGTCGACCTGACCCTGGGGATGGGGGGTGGTGGGGTGGATATGGGGGGGAAGGAAACTATTCGACTCTTTCCTGGAGTGGAAAAAAAGGAATCGGGATGATTTGTGGTCTTTTCTTCTACAGGAAGAAGCCTTAAAGGACTACGTGGCGGTCAAGCTGTGCCATATTTGGCAAGGCCGGGGGGTGCCGGAGGAGTTGTCGCATTTATGAAAGGCCAGTTTGCCAGGCACCCTTTGAAGCAGGATGCAGGGTTGGACTTCAAGGAGCTTCATGAAACGGGATGGACACCAGGCCCGGCGTCACGGGGAGAGGCACGGCCTCTGTTTGGCCACTCAAGAGGCGACTCATTGAAACGGCCCAGGATGAAGCCAGAACGAATCCATCCAAGCAGATGCATCTGAGTGTCCTTCAGAACTGCAGAGTGTTTGGAAAGACAGAAGTGCAGAACAGGGAAGCATCCAGAGAAGCAGCGAGGGGCTGCGAACCTCACAGGGTCGTGTTCAAGGTTGGATCCGATGGAAACCCCAGGAGAGAAAAGACGCCGTGTTGAGTAAGCAATCACTCGACCATTATTCTTCTTAACCCCTGGAGGAATGCTCTGGTTCTACATAGGAAGATGTTGACCCTCCGGTGTGGATAACCGGAGGGGAGGGACAGAACAGCCCCAGAAAGATTCCCGGAGCCACAGCAGTTGACCTGGACAGTTTTGCGAGAAATGATTGAAGTCTATAAAATTATGCATGGGGTAGAAAAAGTTGACAGAGAGAAATTTTTCTCCCTTTCTCACAATACTAGAACCAGGGGGCACTCATTGAAAATGCTGGGGGGAAGAATTCGGACTTATAAAAGGAAACACTTCTTCACGCAACGTGTGATTGGAGTTTGGAATATGCTGCCACAGAAGGGGGTGATGGCCACTCACCTGGATAGCTTTAAAAGAGGCTTGGACAGATTTATGGAGGAGAAGTCGATTTATGGCTACCAATCTTGATCCTCCTTGATCTGAGATTGCAAATGCCTTAGCAGACCAGGTGCTCGGGAGCAGCAGCAGCAGCAGCAGCAGCAGGCCATTGCTTTCACCTCCTGCAGGTGAGCTCCCAAAGGCACCTGGTGGGCCACTGCGAGTAGCAGAGTGCTGGACTAGATGGACTCTGGTCTGATCCAGCAGGCTAGTTCTTATGTTCTTATGTTCTTATGGACTTTACTGCGCAGAGTAGCAAAATCCACTAGCAAACAATTGCGAATGTGGATTGAAAGTGCATTATTTTGCACATGTGGAAGAGGCCGCAGTGACAGGAACTTTGGCTCGAGGCTTGCTGGACATACACGGACGCTTTTGCGTTTTCGACATCTGCTGAGGAGAGAAAGAAATCCTCGCAGCCGTTCTGGCTAATGGGATAGAAGTTAGCCAAAGAGTTTGAAGAGAGTTAAAGCAGAAATAATGGGCTAGGTCTGGACAGCAAAGTGCCGTTGGGACATTCGAGACTGTTCCCCACGTCGGCAGAACTGAGCAATTTTGGACCTGAGCCATTTTGGACCAGCTCGACAAGGCAATGTGTGTGGATGCTAGGTGAGAAAAAAACCTCCGCTTGGATTTCGTGGGCTGAATTGCGACTTTCGAAATTGTCTGTTTCTTTGCTGTCCGTTCCCTCCTGTACTAAAGCATTTCATAGCAGCAGCAGCAGCTCCGTCAAATTCACCTCCTGCCTGGGAGCTCCCAAAGGCACCTGGTGGGCCACTGCGAGTAGCAGAGAGATGGGCTACATGGACTCTGGGCTGATCCAGCCGGCTCTGAGAATCTTGAACTCAGGAGCACTTTGCTAAAACGACCGCCCCAAACAAGGCACACGCAACACAATTTATAGGGGAAGAATTCAAACACAAAGGAGGAGGGTCAATAATAAAAGGTCCTATTTTCTGATTGGTGGAAGGCAAGTCCGGGGGTGGAGCAAGGTCTTCTCTGCTGGGGGTGATCTCATAGGTGGCCCAAGGTTCCCACCTTGACCTTCTCGGTTTGATCCCATCAGGAGACAAAAGGTGGTGGCCACTGCGAAAGGTGCTCTTCCTGGGTGCGGTTGGTAAGACAGTCACAAGTCCTGCACCCGTTTGTGATGTTACACGAGTCCTTTATGTTTCAGCGGCAGGACCATTGAAGGGGAGGGTGTAGCTTCGTGAGTCGGCCTGAGAGCCTCCAAAGGTCACGTGCATGATGGAGGCCTTCAGAAATAAAAGCCTAACTAAAATATCTAAGCCAGTGGTGGCGAACCTATGGCACAGGTGCCAGGGGTGGCACTCAGAGCCCTTTCTGTGGGCACATGCAGAGTTGCACCCCCAACAATATTGAAATTACCTTAACAAGGTGTTAAGGGCTTATAGAAATCAAGGTCCGAGTCTGGTAGCCTTGCTTCTTCTGCAAAAGAGCTCTTGCAGCCTCTCTGCTGCTCCGAGTCTCCACCCCCTTACTGGGTCAACCCATTCTGGGCCAACCCATTCTGGGCATGGGGGTTACACAAGGTCTTCTCTGCTGGAGGTGATCTCATAGGTGGCCCAAGGTTCCCACCTTGACCTTCTCGGTTTGATCCCATCAGGAGACAAAAGGTGGTAGCCACTGCGAAAGGTGTTCTTCCTGGGTGCGGTTGGTAGAACAGTCACAAGTCCTGCACCCTTTTGTGATGTTACATCCTTTATGTTTCAGCTGCAGTGCCATTAAAGGGGAGGGTGTAGCTTCGTGAGTCGGCCTGAGTGCCTCCAAAAGTCACGTGCACGATGGAGGCCTTAAGAAATAAAAGCCTAACTAAACTATCTAAGCCAGTGGTGGCGAACCTATGGCACAGGTGCCAGAGGTGGCACTCAGAGCCCTTTCTGTGGGCACGCACAGAGTTGCACCCCCCCCCCCCCACATACATCTAGGCTGGCCTGGGCCGCTGGGCTCGATTATTGAGCATTAAACTTAAGCCTAGTTTTGGGGAAGCAGTGTAGGTAACCCTGTTAAGCGCTGTTAAACCCCATTGATTTTCATGCGAAGGACTAAGGCGCGATCCTTTACCTGGGAGTAAGCTCGGTTGCTGGCAACGAGGCTTGCTTCTGAGCAAACACTCCTAGGGTCATGATTCACCAGTTGGAAGAGTTGTATGGTTGCTTCAAAGCAAAGCCACCGACTACCACCAAGCTTACGCCTGAGTAACGCATGCCTCGGAGCCGACCAGTTTTTTCTAAACTGAAACCTCAGTATTCTGGTTAAATTGCTGTGTTGGCACTTTGTGATAAATATGTGGGTTTTGGGTTGCAATTTGGGCACTCGGTCTCGAAAAGGTTTGCCATCACTGATCTAAGCAAATATGGCTAAATAAACAGGGAACGATATAAAATAAAAATTGTGCTTCTTTTATTTTATTGCGGGTAACAATACTGCTTTTGTCTATGGGCTCTTAGTAGACAAAAGATTCTAAGAGTCTTAATAGACCACAAACTGAACATGAGTCAGTAGTGTGATGCAGCAGCCAAGAGAAGCCAATGCCATCCTGGGCTACATCAATTGGTGTCTAGAGTCTAGAGCAGTGATGGTGAACCTATGGCACGGGTGCCAGAGGTGGCACTCAGAGCCCTCTCTGTGGGCACGCCCAAACAGAGTTCATCATGTGGGGGGGAAATCGCCCCGCCACACACACACACATCTAGGCTGGCCTGGGCCGCTGGGCTCGATTATTAGCATTAAACCTAAGACCTAGTTTTGGAGAAGCAGTGTAGGTAACCCTGTTAAGTGCTGTTAAACCCCACTGATTTTCATGCAAACAACTAAAGCACGATCATTTACCTAGGAGTAAGCTCAGTTGCTGGCAATGTGGCTTGCTTCTGAGTAAACCCTCCTAGGGTTGTGATTCACCCGTTGGAAGAGTTGCATGGTTGCTTCAAAGCAAGGCCAACAACTACCACCAAGCTTACTCCTGAGTAACGCACACCTCAGAGCCAACCATTTTTTCTAAACTCAAACCTCAGTATTCAGGTTAAATTGCCGCGTTGGCACTTTGCGATAAATAAGTGGGTTTTGGGTTGCAATTTGGGCACTCGGTCTCGAAAAGGTTCACCATCACTGGTCTTGATTGAAGGATGTAATAGTACCTCTCTGTTCTGTGCTGGTCAGACCTCACCTGGAATATTGTGTACAGTTCTGGGCACCACAGTTCAAGAAGGATATTGACAAGCTGGAATGGGTCAAGAGGAGGGTGACCAAAATGGTCAAAGTTCTGGATGGTCAAAGCCCTATGAGGAGAGACTTCGGTAGCCTGGTGGGTTCAGTTAGGAGAAGCGAAGGTGAATGTGATAGCGGTGTCAGAAATAAAGAAACCCATTTCTGATTTTTTTCCCCCCCAAATAAAAATGAAACTGTATTTTATTTCTCTGTAAGCATAGAAATAATGTTTGTATTAGGTAGAAGATAGGATTTGTTCTGTATTTGTGTACGCTCCACCTTAGAAATCGCCTTTCATTCACAAACTGAGACCAGAATTGTAACAAAGGAAGCCTCGGAAGACGGACATCAGCCTGCCCTGATCTCATCACCTAGTAAATCCTTTGTGTTTTTCCCGCCTTGGATTTAACAGTGCTGACGTCAGTGCCTCGCTCTGGATTCTGCCCCGAAATTCAAGAAAGGACTGCCCTCTGGATTGTGATTGGTTTCTGTATTTGTTACTGAATGGTGGTGGGTTGTTCCATAGTCTCCCGGTTTGCCCCGGCGAAAGAAAGTGTTTAAAACGGCTTGTAAGGCTGCTAGGCAGCGCAGTTGCTGTGGAACGGAGTATCTCAATAAAGAATTCTGCTGTTTTCCTATACTCGCTGTGTTGGGTCCCATTTCTGTTCCTCCGCGCTACCGAGAGCTGAAATCACTTTGAATCATTAAAAGTTACCCTGGTAGTGTAACCTCTACTTGTGGGTTCTGTGGGGCAGAACTTGGAATGAGTTTGCAACAACAAATTTTAAAAACAATATGGTTTACTTTCTTAACATATAACATATAACATCAACATTTAACATCACACTTCAAGGTCCTGTTCAGGTTGCATTTTTCAAGTCCTTATATTTACAGTCTACTGATACTGCCAAGTACAATTCTTCTTTGCAAGTGGGTTGGCTCCTGAAGACTCCAAGGGCTTGAGGAACAGGATTCAACATGATGAAGGTTTCCAGGAGAACTCTCACCCATTACAACCCCAAAAACCCTTAACAAGGTGTTAAGGGCTTATACAAATCAAGGTCCGAGTCTGGTAGCCTTGTCTCCTCCAAAGATCTCTGCAGCCTTCTGCTGCTTTGAGTCTCCACCCCTTTCTGGGTCAACCCATTCTGTGCATGGGGGTTACAGTAGCGCGGTAACAAATGTGTGACATGATAGCCATCTTTAAACATTTGAAGGGATGTCATGTTGAAGAGGAAGCATTTATGTATTTATTATGCTGCTCCAGAGACCAGGATGAGGAGTAATGGATTCAAGGTGAAGGAAAAGAGATTCCACCTAAACAGGAAGAAGAATTTCCTGACAGTCAGGGCTGTTCGGCAGTAGAATGTGCTACCTCGGAGTGTGGTGGAGTCTCCTTCTGTGAGGGTTTATAAACAGAGGCTGGTTGGCCATCTGTCGGGAGTGCTTTGATTGTCGAGAGCGCTTTGATTTGATTTGTCGCGGCACGTCAGGGGTTTGATCCCCCTCGTGGTCTCTTCCAACTCTGTGATTCTATGCTACCATCTAGCCACAAGTCTATGGTTAAACCATAGAGCCAGACAACAAGGCTGGTAGCTATGTCATCCCACTGCTGGTGACATCATTGCCCCCATGCCCCGACAAGTTTCAACTGTCCCTTTCCACAGTTTCAGCTTCTCTTAAAGAAATGGAACATTTTTCTCCAGGCCTGTTAGCATCCCTGTGAGTAGGTAGAGGTGTGCATTTACAGCATGGCTAAAAGAGAGAGAGAAGCTAAAGGAGTCACCGCCCGGAGCCCTTCGTCACCGCCTGGAGCCCTTCGGGGATCGGGTGGTATAGAAATTTAATGAATGAATGAATGAATGGAGGGAGGGAGGGAGGGAGGGAGGGAGGGAGGGAGGGAGGGAGGGAGGGAGGCAGGAAGGGAGGAAGGAAGGAAGGAAGGAAGGAAGGAAGGAAGGAAGGAAGGAAGGAAGGAAGGAAGGAAGGAAGGAGGTTCTGGTGGGTTTTCCGGGCTACGTGGCCGTGGTCTGGTGGATTTTGTTCCTAACGTTTCGCCTGCATCTCTGTGGCTGGCATCTTCAGAGGCCAGGACATGGACAATATACCCCACTAAACTTTCCGTTCTCGCTTAGACACAGTGTGTAACAGACTTCCCTCTGTGATACACCTCTGAAGATGCCAGCCACAGATGCAGGCGAAACGTTAGGAACAAAATCCACCAGACCACGGCCACGCAGCCCGGAAAACCCACCAGAACCAGTTGAATCTGGCCGTCAAAGCCTTCGACAATACATAAGCTGAAGGAGGGTTGGTGCCTTGCAAATCTGATCCAGCTCGATTTTCTAGAACATGAAACGTGAACCCCCTTAAAAGACATGGTTTGAAGAGCCCCTTCATTTCATTCTTTGCCCACCAGAGGGTGCTCTCTTCCCATATTTCAAACGATGCCCTCTGCACTATTTGAATTCTCACCAACCAGCTTGGGGAAAGAACGGCCGCTATAATTAGCGCTGTTATATTAAATATTATCATAATTTAAAACTGCAAGCCCCAATCAATTCAATTAGAAACACAATCAAGGACAAAATTCAAATGACTGATTCAGTAGGGTTCAGTTTTCATCAAAGAGCGTGCCTATTAATGAATGGTATATAAGCGTTAATAGCCTACTGACTTTTTGCAAGCTTGCTGGGAAACTGCAATGCAAATCCCATTCTTTCCCATTACATTTCTGCCCAAATCCCTATTTAATTGTCCGTGAGAGGCCCTTCCCACGCATGCCGAATAAAGCACTTTCAATCCACTTTCAATTCACTTTGCATCCGGATTTTCTGTGCGGAATAGCAAAACCCACTGGCAAACAATTGTATACACTCCCCTTGCTTTACTACCATCAGATCCTCTGAAGGTGCCAGCCACAGATGCAGGCGAAACGTCAGGAGAAAATGCAACTGGAACCCGGCCGTACAACCCGGAAAACCCACGACACCCCTGCCAAACAATTCTTTGTCGCCAGCAGATAGAGTTGCTTGCCACCTGCAGTGTGGGAAGTTCCTGCAGATTTGGTGACAATGCTTGTGGGAAACAGAATTTGGGGAGGGATGTTACTAAGAATCTATGGGCGATTCTGCACAGATCAAATGTAATAGTTCCAGAGCGCTATATAACTCGGGTTGGGGGGGGGGGGGTTAGCCCGTGTTCCACCCCCCAAATGAGCCTAAGAACATAAGAACAAGCCAGCTGGATCAGACCAGAGTCCATTAGTCCAGCTCTCTGCTACTCGCAGTGGCCCACCAGGTGCCTTTGGGAGCTCACCTGCAGGAGGTGAAAGCAATGGCCTTCTGCGGCTGTTGCTCCCGAGCACCTGGACTGTTAAGGCATTTGCAATCTCAGATCAAAGAGGATCAAGATGGGTAGCCTACCCCATTTTATTTCCCCCAACCTGTTTTTTTTTAATCGGTTAACCAGCAATCCTTTTGCAAATTCCCAAGGTTTGAGCCGCTCCCACTCGAAGGGCCAGTCAAGAGGCGCTTTATTTCGCTCTGTTCCACCGCGCCGTCCGCAGTCAGGGAGAATCTCCTTCCGTTGCCCCGCCGTTGCAGGAGGCCTCTTTTTTCTTTTTAATTTTGCAAGTTGCACATGCACAGCTATGCTGGTGCAGCCGATCGCAATGTGGGACGATCGGAATGGCTGTGGACAGAGGCATAGCTCCAAGGGGGCAGGGGGATGCCTCGGGCACACGCCCCTGTGGGGGTGTGGCGAGGGTGTTCCGGGGGTGTGGTGGGGGTGTTCTGGGGTGGGGCGTTCTGGGGCAGGACAGGGGTGGAGGATATACTGGTGCACTGGGCGCCTTTCCCCCCCTTTACTACGCCTCTGGCTGTGGGGTTCATTTCTGCCTGCCTGCATAGCTACGCATATGTTGCATGAAATAAAAAAGAAGAGAAGCGTCTCCATGCAAAGGGACGAAAGTGACTCAGATTGTTTCCATGGGCTCCAATCGCTCCAATCAACTGCTTTGCTGCCCTAAATTTGCTAATATCAGATCAAAATGTTCCAATATTCTTTCTAGGATACCTAGTGAAATGGGAGAATCAGGTAGGCTTCCTTTCCTTCTGGACAATTCTGACAATGAAACTTGTGAATTGGTAGCACGATTTTTACTGGAGGTGATGCACAATCAATAATTTATACTCTCTCTTAAACCTTTGTATTTGTGTACCTTTTATCTCAGGTTTTTTATTGTGTTATGATTATTGTTATGCCAAATAAAGGCTTTATTATTATTATTATTATTATTATTATTATTATTATTATTATTATTATTATTATTATTATTATTATTATTATTATTATTATTATTATTATTATAATATTCCAAATCATACTTTCCCCCCCTTTTCCCCTCCCCCCCTCAATTTTCATTCCCGTTTATTTAAGTAAGCAGCATTTAATTCATTCTTTGTACGCTCTCCTCCCATATTTCTTCTTTGACTCCATTGTCTTTCATCCAGTCCACAAACTGTGTCCAGATCTTCAAAATCTCTCTCTGTTTCTCTTGCCATAAATTATTTCTTGCCATTATTTCAGAAATGCCCAGCTGTATTTGTTCCCATATATACTCACGCCATTTCAAAAGAGTCCATTTCTTCTTATCTTTCCATCCCAGTGCTACCGCGTTTCCCCGAAAACAAGACAGTGTCTTACATTAATTTTTGCTCCCAAAGAGGTGCTAGGTCTTATTTTCAGGGGATGTCTTATTTTTCCGTGTTCTGTTCGTCGGGCATGCTTCCAAACAAAAACTTTGCTACGTCTTACTTTCGGGGGATGCCTTATATTTCGCACTTCAGCAAAACCTCTACTACGTCTTATTCTCAGGAGGTGTCTTATATTCGGGGAAACAGGGTATGACTGCATGTGCGTTTGCTGTGTTGAATCGACCAACGTGACATCATGCCGTTTGACCTCTGAAGCTGCGCTTTCTCCGGGGGAATTGAAGAAGAAGAAGAAGAAGAAGAAGAAGAAGAAGAAGAAGAAGAAGAAGAAGAAGAAGAAGAAGAAGAAGAAGAAGAAGAAGAAGAAGAAGAAGAAGAAGAAGAAGAGGAGGAGGAGGAGGAGGAGGAGGAGGATCCCCCCCCCCACCCCCCCCCCCCCCCACCCCCCCCCCCCCCCACCCCCCCCCCCCCCCACCCCCCCCCCCCCCCCCCCCCCCCCCCCCCCACCCCCCCCAGGGGGGGGGGGAGGAGGAGGAGGAGGAGGAGGAGGAGGAGTTACAAGGACAAGAGTTACAATTTTGGAAAAACTCCAGTCCCTACCTGGAGGACAGCCACTGTGCCAGCAAGCGTAGCCAAGGAGGAAGTCAAGAAGCAGGAGTGGAAGAATGCAGAACGTGACGACAGGCCTTTCCACACAAGTCAATACAAAGGTTTGCAAAAGGTTTTTGATATGAATATGCTAACCTTATAATGTTTTAAGCCATTGTATTTAATCATATAAGTTATATGAGTGTAATTCACGGGGCACCAAGCACTTCAAAAACTTACTTTCGTTGGAAGAAACGAAACTCATAGAGCAGCCTGACACTGAGCTTTGATTTGGGAAAACAGGGCCCCTCAGTAGAGATAAGAAGTTAGCAGAAGCTCACAAATACAGATAAAGATGAAGTAAAATCTTAGTTGGTATAGAAACCAGTAGTTGTTATAGAAACCGTCGAAGGCTTTCACGGCCGGAATCACTGGGGTGCTGTGTGGTTTCCGGGCTGTATGGCCGTGTTCTGGCAGCATTCTCTCCTGACGTTTCGCCTGCATCTGTGGCTGGCATCTTCAGAGGATCTGATGGTAGGAATGGAAAGCAACTGGAGTATATATACTGTGAGGTCAAAAGGTGAGGCCCTCTGAATAGAGTAGCCTGGCATGTGAGTCCCAAAGAAGTCTGTAGCATGGGAGTAACAATGAAGATAGCAAGGTCAATAGGTGAATGCTATCTTCATTGTTACTCCCAGGCTACAGACTTCTTTGTGACTCATCATTTTTGGAGGCATCTCCATGACCTTTGTAAATGTAGCTCTGCTCTGAGACAGGGAATTCCTTGTGGCAGAACTTCCTTCCTTCCTTCCTACCTTCCTTCCTTCCTTCCTTCCTTCCTTCCTTCCTTCCTTCCTTCCTTCCTTCTTTTCTTCCTTCTTTTATTCCTTCCTTCCTTCCTTCCTTTCTTCCTTCTTTTCTTCCTTCCTCCCTTTCTTCTTTTCTTCCTTCCTCCCTTTCTTCTTTTATTCCTTTCTTTCTTTCTTCCTTCCTTCCTTCTTTCTTTTATTCCTTCCTTCCTTTCTTCTTTTCTTCCTTCCTTCCTTCCTTCCTTCCTTCCTTCCTTCCTTCCTTCCTTCCTTCCTTCCTTCCTTCCTTCCTTCCTTCCTTCCTTCCTTCCTTCCTTCCTCTTAGTGCTGCATGAAAAGTTAATAACCCCCTAATTGATTGCTGTTTTAAAAACCCAGGGCCCTAACAGAGTTTAGTGGTTCCAGTTTGATTCATCTGATGCCCGGAGAACGTTTCATGTTAGACGTCGTACGCTTAATCTAGTTTTAAATACTGTCTCCCTCTGGAGATCATTTGAAACTAAATTAATTAACGGCGCTCCTTCTTTCTGTTGTCTGGAGGGGCAGAGGGGGCGTTCCTTTGAAAGAAAGTGTCCGATGGATGGTGAATCCGTCCTGGAGGGACTTTCTCTCCGGTTTGATGTTGGATGATTAAATGGGGAGACGGAATGATCAAAGTTGTGCTTTTTTTGAAAAATATATCGGCGTCTGGATTCTGTCAGATCTTCTGCACTAGAGCAATAGAGGGAGCCCTCCAGATGAAATTGGACATTCATTAGCATCTGAATCGTGGGGTGGCAGACAGTAATCCAGAGATATGAGTCGCAGGGCTGCTGTAGGGGCCGTTTCCATGGCTTTCCCGGCTTGTCCTCCACACAATGGTTGGTGCAGGAAATGTATGAAAAGGCTGCAGTCATTTTGAACCCGTTTTCCTTTTCCCCATTCTCAGGCATGCTGTATAGCAGTGGTGGCAAACCTATGGCACGGGTGCCAGAGGTCGCACTCAGAGCCCTCTCTGTGGGCACGTGCAAACAGAGTGCCCCCCCACACACACATCTTGGCTGGCCTGGGCCTCTGGGCTCGATTATTAGCATTAAACCTAAGACCTGGTTTTGGGGAAGCAGTGTAGGTAACCCTGTTGAGCGCTGTTAAACCCCACTGATTTTCATGTGAAAAACTAAAGCGCGATCCTTTACCTGGGAGTAAGTTCAGTTGCTGGCAATGGGGCTTGCTTCTGAGTAAACCCTCCTAGGGTCGTGATTCACCCATTGGAAGAGTTGCACGGTTGCTTCAACGCAAAGTCACCGAGTACCACCAAGCTTACTCCTCAGTAACGCACGCCTCGGAGCCAACCGTTTTTCTAAACGAAAACCTCAGTATTCAGGTTAAATTGCTGTGTCGGCACTTTGCGATAAATAAGTGGGTTTTGGGTTGCAGTTTGGGCACTCGGTCTCGAAAAGGTTCGCCATCGCTGCTGTATAGGCAGCAGTCAGAGCTCACAGAAACAATTTGGGTTGCTTTCGCACCTTTTGCACGGAGATGCTCCTCTCTCTTTTTTAAATTTCCTGCAACACATGCGTAGCTGTGCAGACATACTGCAATGAGTCCCTGTGGCCATGCTGATTGTCCCATACTCCGATTGGCTGCACTTGTGTAGCTGTGCATGTGCAACATGCAAAAAAAAAATAAGGAAGAAGAAGAAGAAGAAGAAGAAGAAGAAGAAGAAGAAGAAGAAGAAGAAGAAGAAGAAGAAGAAGAAGAAGAAGAAGAAGAAGAAGAAGAAGAAGAAGAAATTGGATTTTTACCCTCCCTTTTTCTCCTGTAAGGAGATTCAAAAGGGATCTTTCAGCTACTTATAAACAAAGAGTATAAAGTATGTCTCATTTGCTACCACTCATTTGTGATCACCTGAATCTATTTAGAAAAAGAAGAGTTGGATTTATATTCCCCCTTTCTTTCCTACAGGAGACTCAAAGGGTCTAACAAACTCCGTTCCCTTCCCCCCTCACAACAAACACCCTGTGAGATGGGTGGGGCTGAGAGAGCTCCAAAGAACTATGACTAGCCCCAGGTCACCCAGCTGGCCTGTGTTGGAGCGCACAAGCTAGCCTAGTTCATCAGATAAGCCTCCCCTGCTCAAGTGACACAGTGGGGAATCAAACTCGGTCCTCCAGATTAGAGAGCACCTGATCTTAACCGCTATACCACGCTGGCTCTCAGGGACCTGCCTGCTATGGCAGAGCAATAATGAACATATTGCTGGGGCAGGCAGATTCTCTCTGACTGTGGAAGGGAGGGAAGTAACACACCTCCTGGCTGGCCGTTCACACAGGAGGCCAGAGAAGGCCGGAGCCTGTGAAATCTTGCTCACTGTACATTTTAAAAAGCCCTAAAAGGTGTAACTGTTCTTTTCTTACACACACACTCAACTGATGTATACAATTCCTGGCAGAGCCGAAAAATAAAATTTCATCAGCGACTGATTGCTGCACTTGTAATAACTTCGATTATCAAATTGCGTTTGGAGGAGAAAACTCATTTCCACAATAACTCTGCTCTTTTGCAGCTGTGGCAGTGCGGTACAGAAGCACGCCACCCTCATTCCTTGCTTTCTGCTTCAAATCTTTGGTGCTCCGACGTCACCCAATTTCTCCTAAAGGACTCTGCCTGCTTCCCTTTTGGTCTTCTGTTTTGTCTTTGGCTGTCTGCCGCGGATGACGGACTGCTCTTGTTTCGTATGCAGAACACTATTATTTCTGCAGAGACCTCTGTTTTCCCCGAACGTGAGCCTCAGTTGAATGAGGAGGGAGAGAGCATCTTTGGATGGACCCAGCCACAGAGCAGCATTTGGGAGAATACCTGTCATTCTGAAAAGATTTCAGACTCTGGGCGAAGCGTTTGCTTCCTCAAATGGCCGCTGTGTGGCATAATGTGGTCAACTTCCTGAAAATGTGGGTCTCCGATGTGCTGTTGGACTGAAATCTAGCAAGAAGAAGAAGAAGAAGAAGAAGCATAAGCATAAGCATAAGCATTTTTATTGTCATTGAGCACGCACAACGAAATTTACAGCAGCCTTCCTCGATGCTCACAATTTCAGATTCATACCCCATCCTCACTTTCCCCTTCCTCCACCCATCCCCACACAGCCCCAAACACATCAACACGAAGCCGCGGAGTTCAGCATAGCCACAGCTCTAGAGTAGAAGCTGTCTCTAAGCCTCTTTGTCCTAGTTTTGATAGACCTGTATCGTCTGCCGGATGGTCACAGTTCAAAAAGAGAGTGTGCTGGATGAGACGGGTCTCTCAGAATATTTTGGGCTTTCTTTAGGTTTCGGGGATTATAGAGTTCTTCCAAGGAGGGGAGAGGGCAGCCGATAATCCTCTGTGCAGTAGTGATCACCCTTTGGAGCGCCTTCCTATCTGCCACTGTGCAACAGAGGGAACTACATACACAGATGCAGCGGGATTGGCAGACTATCTATAGCTGGCAGCGGTAAGAAAAGGACACCAGGAGTTTTCCATTCAGTTGTTGTTTCCTTAACAGTAAGAACATAAGAACATAAGAACTAGCCTGCTGGATCAGACCAGAGTCCATCTAGTCCAGCATTCTGCTACTCGCAGTGGCCCACCAGGTGCCTTTGGGAGCTCACAGGCAGGATGTGAAAGCAATGGCCTTCTGCTGCTGCTGCTGCTCCTGAGCACCTGGTCTGCTAAGGCATTAGCAATCTGAGATCAAGGAGGATCAAGATTGGTAGCCATAGATTGACTTCTCCTCCATAAATCTGTCCAAGCCTACAGCACTTTTAAAGCTATCCAGGTTATTGGCCATGCCACCTCCTGTGGCAGCATATTCCAAACACCAATCACCGCGTTAGCATTGAAGAGGTATTTCCCTTTTATTAGTCCTAATTCTTCCCCCCAGCATTTTCAATGAATGCCCCCTGGTTCTGAAATATTGTGAGAAAGAGAGAAAAATTTCTCTCTGTCAGCATTTTCTACCCCATGCATAATTTTATAGACTTCAATCATATCTTCCCCCCTCAGGCGGCGTCTCCTCTCCAAACTAAAGAGTCCCAAAGCGCTGCACGGCCTCTCCTCATAAGGAAGGTGCTCCAATCCTTCAATCATCCTCGTTGCCCTTCTCTGCACTTTTTCTATCTCTTCGATATCCTTTTTGAGATGTGGCGACCAGAACTGAACACAGTACTCCAAGTGCGGTCGCTGCATGTGCTTTATATAAGGAGCATGACAATCTTTTGCAGTTTTATTCTCAATTTCATACTTTCCTAATTATCCCCAGCATAGAGTTTGCCTTTTTCACCGCTGCCATGCATTTAATGGGTTGACATTCCCATGGAACTATCAGCTAAGGCGCTTAAAAAAATCCCTTTCCTGGTCTGTGGCTGATAGCGCCTGACCCCTGTAAGCGATAATGTCTGAAGTTTTGGATTTTTTTTGCCTATGTACCATCACTTTGTTTCGCTGGCTGGAACTACATGTACGTTTTCTTAAGCCCACTCACCTAATTTATCCAAGGTCGGCAAGAGCTCTTACGCGCGAAATCCTTTGTGGTTCTTACCACCCTACATGATTTGGTATCATCCACCGCAAACTTGGCCCACCACACTACCCACTTACCCTACTTCCAGATTCGTTTTATGAATAAGTTAAAGAGCACTGGTCCCAAAGCGGATCAGCAGGGGGTTACCACGCTCTACATCTCTCTCCGAGGGAACTTCCCATTTATACCCACCCTTTGTTTCCTGTTCCTCCAACCCGGTTTTTTTTTAATCCATAGGAGGACTTCCCCTCTTATTCCTTCATTGCTGAGTTTTCTCAACAGTCTCTGGTGAGGAACTTTGTCAAAAGCCTTTTGGATCCAAGTAGACAATGTCCACTGGTTCCCCCTTATCCACATGTCTGTTTACACCCTCAAAGAACTCTGGCGAGTTTTGCAAAGCAGGACTTGCCTCTACAAAAGCCATGCTGACTCTTCCTCAGCAGGTCTTGCTTTTCTACATGTTTAATAATTTTATCTTTAATGATAGATTCTACTAATTTACCAGGAACAGATATCAAACTGACTGGCCTGTAATTTCCCGGGTCCCCCCTAGACCCTTTCTTAAAGATTGGTGTGACATTGGCCATCTTCCAGTCTTCAGGGATGGAGCCTGATTTCAGGGATAAGTTGCATATTAATGTGAGAACATCAGCAATTTCATGCTTGAGCTCTTTAAGAACTCTTGGATGAATGCAATCTGGGCCAGGGGAGTCTAAGATAGTACAGTCTTCGCTGGGCCTTCTTAACCACCGCGGCAGTCTGTACACCCCAAGTCAAGTCCTCTTTAATCATAACGCCCAGAAATTTTAAACTAGCCACCCGCTCTACTTGATCTCCATTTATAGTCAAGGGCTGAATTTCTGAGCTAGAAGAAGAAGAAGAAGAAGAAGAAGAAGAAGAAGAAGAAGAAGAAGAAGAAGAAGAAGAAGAAGAAGAAGAAGAAGAAGAGTTGGATTTATATCCCCCCCTTTCTCTCTTGTAGGAGACTCCAAGGGGCTTACAATCTCCTTTCCGTTCCCCCCCCCACAACAAACACCCTGTGAGGTGGGTGGGGTTGAGAGAGCTCCAAAGAACTGTGACTAGCCCAAGGTCACCCAGCGTCATGGCATGTGTTGGAGTGCACAAGCTAATCTGGTTCACCAGATAAGCCTCCACAACTCAAGTGGAAAAGCGGGGAATCAAACCCAGTTCTCCAGATGAGAGTGCACCGGCTCTTCACCACTACACCACGCTGGCTCTCTTTCTTCAGAAAACCTTCCCTTTTTAAATATGAAGTTTGCACTTCAAAGCAGGCGAGAGGCATGTTTCTAGGCCAAGAGTGGGCGGAGTGGGTGAAAAGGAGGAAAGGAAGACGCGGCGTTTACAGTCGGCTCGGAAGGATCAGCCGTGTCTTTGCATTTCCGCGGTGTCTATTTTCATTCACCTTGCAAACCTCCACATTTATTTCTGATTACGTTTGAACCCTGCCCCGCTTCCCGGAAAGGCTTGCTTTCTGTGCCTCTCCACCATTTAAGCGACACAAAACCCCTGATCGTCTTTCCTTTTCTGCTGAAATTTCCATTGTAGCAGGAACGTGAGTTTTCAAAGGGGGGCTTGTACGAATGGGTGGGCTGGCAGAAGAGGAAAAGTATTCTGTGGCAGAGGCTAGTGTAACCTCTATCTGTGGGTTCTGTGGGGCAGAACTTGGAAGGAGTTTGCAACAACAAATTTTTAAAAACAAAATGGTTTACTTTCTTCACATATAACATATCACATCAACATTTAACATCACACTTCAAGGTCCTGTTCAGGTTGCATTTTCAAGTCCTTATATTTACAGTCTACTGATACTGCCAAGTCCAATTCTTCTTTGCAAGCGGGTTGGCTCCTGAAGACTCCAAGGGCTTGGTGAACAGGATTCAACATGAGGAAGGTTTCCAGGAGAACTCTCACCCATTACAACCACCAAAGAGAGCCATAGGCGATGGCTCCAACATGGCTGCAACATAGCAAAAATAAACAACTCCCTTCCCAGTAATTCCCAACAACATTGCAGTTACCTTAACAAGGTGTTAAGGGCTTATACAAATCAAGGTCCGTGTCTGGTAGCCTCCAAACTACATGAGCTCTGCAGCCTCTTGCTGCTTTGAGTCTCCACCCCTTTCTGGGTCAACCCATTCTGAGCATGGGGGTTACATTAGCACACATGGCGGGGCTCATTCCTGGGATCCAAGCAAATATGAAATATTCCTAAAAACCTGAGTAGGTGGCAAACCCATAGAGACTTCTTTCTTTCTGTCATTTCTTTCATGTCTTTCTTTTTCTCCTTTCTTTCTTCTTTCTTTCTGCAAATAAATGGGTGGAAGATTTAGCTAAGCTGTCCTGAACAGAGTCAGGCTGCTGGGTTGTCTGGTCTGGTGTTGCTAATTATGATCCTTGCTGCATGGATATTTATGGAGAGAAGGAAAGATGCAGTGTGGAGCAGAGTGGTTAGCATCATAGAATCATAGAGTTGCAAGAGGCCTCCTTCCACAATGGGGACCCCAAACAACTGTACATCCTTTGCCTCTCCTCCATTCTATTCTCGCAAAAATCAGTGAGGTAGAATCATAGAGTTGGAAGAGACCCCAAGGGCTATCAAGTCCAATCCCCTGCCATGCAGGAACACACAGTCAAAGCACTTCTGACAGATGGTGATCCAGCCTCTTTTTAAAAAACCTCCAAAGAAGGAGACTCCGCAACTCTCTGAGGCAGTGAATCCCACTGTCAAACAGCCCTTACTGTCAGGAAGTTGTTCCTAATGTTTAGGTGGAAAACATCAGGAAAAACTTAAGAGCAGTTGACTTTAATCTGGAGAACTGGTTTTTTCCCCTCCACTCCTACACATGAAGCCTGCTGGGTGACCTTGGCTAGTCACAATTCTCTTCCAACTCTCAGCTTAGTGTAGTGGTTAACAGCAACAGACTCCTATCTGGTGAACTGGATTTGTTTCCCCGCTCCTCCACATGAAGCCTGCTGGGTGACCTTGGGCCAGTCACAGTTCTCTCTCAGACGCTCCCTGGCCTACCTACACCTCACCATTATACACGTAGGGGAGAGGAAGGTGATGCTGCCAGATCTTTTGAATTCCCTCATTACAGGAATGCAAGAGTGGGCAAGCCTTGGCTCCTCTTCCTTCCAGCTCACTGCTATTTATGGTGCCTCACTGGTTTCCAATAAATTGGATCAGACTAAAGTACAAACATGGGGTTTTTCTGCGAGTTGGGTTTTGTTTCTAGGTTTTTAGCAGAGGAGATTAGTTGTTACTGGTTAATAAGGGTCGATTCCCCACTTCGAAAAAGAAAGAAGAGAAGAAGAAGAGTTTGGATTTATATCCCCCCTTTCTCTCCTGCAGGAGACTCAAAGGGGCTGACAATCTCCTTGCCCTTCCCCCCTCACAACAAACACCCTGTGAGGTAGGTGGGGCTGAGAGAGCTCCGAGAAGCTGTGACTAGCCCAAGGTCACCCAGCTGGCGTGTGTGGGAGTGCACAGGCTAATCTGAATTTCCCAGATAAGCCTCCACAGCTCAGGCAGCAGAGCTGGGAATCAAACCCGGTTCCTCCAGATTAGATACACGAGCTCTTAACCTCCTACGCCACTGCTGCTCCTAGATACACACCGGTTTGGTTTGCTGCGGGACCTTTTGAGCGCAGTTTCATGGTCCCCACTGCAGCCTCTGGCCCCTTGGTTCAATAAACTGGCAGCCACGCAACAGCCACGCAGGACTCCCCACAAATGAGCAATCCACTCAGGGGCTATCCTGATTGGCTGCTACGTTGTGCTGGGGCGGGAATTGTTGTTATTTTCAAAAGAACGAATCGACGTCTCCACATGTATTTGAGCACACATAATATGTATCTCTATGTCCGTGTGCTCTCAAACCGACCTGCAGACATCGATTTTTGGTGTTAAAAATGAAAAATGTAAAATAACAGGCTGCGCATACATCGCGCACACCCCACCATTGCCTGATTGGACAGGAGAATCACGTCACTCAGCGGTGGGAAACCCAAACCCAGAGTCAACCCCCTGGACTTCCCCACTGCTCCGCGCTCGGCGTGGGGTTTCCAAAAAGGTGCTCTTCTGACCAGGATCCGAAATGACGCGCGCTGAGGGGGTGGGAGAGCGGCAGAATCGGCGTGGCTGCGTTGTCGCCACTGGTGTAGTGGGGAATGCTGCTGGACCCCGGGTTACTTGCCTCGAGTAGCCCACATCAACTGGTGAGTGGGGAATCGACCAAGGTCAGGTTTCAAACGTAATGAGAGAGCGGCAACAGAGTGAGCTGAAAATATGGCACCAAGGAGGAAGGTCAGAGGAGTACGGGAAATGTAGTCAGTAGATCGCACAGCAACTGAAGACATTTTCAAAACGTTTCAGCCGGAGAATCATCTTAAAAGGGCATTCATTTAAAACATTTTGAGGATGGATTGAAAATGCTGGGGGGAAGAGTTAGGACTAATAAAAGGAAACACTTCTTCACGCAACGTGTGATTGGTGTTTGGAATATGCTGCCACAGGAGGGGGTGATGGCCACTAACTTGGATAGCTTTAAAAAGGGCTTAGACAGATTTATGGAGGAGAAGTCGATCTATGGCTACCCATCTTGATCCTCCTTGATCTGAGGTTGCAAATGCCTTAGCAGACCAGGTGCTCAGGAGCAGCAGCAGCAGAAGGCCATTGCTCTCACATCCTGCCTGTGAGCTCCCAAAGGTATCTGGTGGGCCACTGCGAGTAGCAGAGTGCTGGACTAGATGGACTCTGGTCTGATCCAGCTGTCTTGTTTCTTATGTTCTTATGTTCTTATGGAAATGAAATGGTTTTGTGGGCAGGGGGGAAACAGTGCGGAACTCCATGGAGGAAACGTTTTATTTCCTGCCTCAAAACGTTTTAAAAGTCTGTGTGGACAGGACTGATGGCACATAGGGACATAGAAGATCGGGCCCGGCTCCATTCCTTGGTCCCTTCACATATCTATCGCATGAAGATTTTCAGCAAATGCTAGGGAAATGTAGCTGCCAGGACGCTGCCCAAATAGACTGCATCCTTTGGAATTTAATGGTCTCAACTGGGTGGGATTGTACCACTGTACCACGCTACCCAGCACTCACTATCACATTCTCTGGTGGTCAGAAAGAGCAACTGATGACCACACAACATGCTGCTGAATAGCGCTATCATTCAAAATAGTTTCTTACTGGAGCAGCAGTGGCGTAGGAGGTTCAGAGCTCGTGTATCTAATCTGGAGGAACTGGGTTTGATTCCCAGCTCTGCCGCCTGAGCTGTGGAGGCTTATCTGGGGAATTCAGATTAGCCTGTACACTCCCACACACGCCAGCTGGGTGACCTTGGGCTAGTCACAGCTTCTCGGAGCTCTCCCAGCCCCACCTACCTCGCAGGGTGTTTGTTGTGAGCGGGGAAGGGCAAGGAGATTGTCAGCCCCTTTGAGTCTCCTTCAGGAGAGAAAGGGGGGATATAAATCCAAACTCTTCTTCTTCCTCTTCTTCCTCTTCCTCCTCCTCCTCCTCCTCCTCCTCCTCCTCCTCCTCCTTCTTCTTCTTTTCTTCTTCTTCTTCTTCTTCTTTTTCTTCTTCTCTCCTGTAGGAGCAGCAGTGGCGTAGGAGGTTAAGAGCTCGTGTATCTAATCTGGAGGAACCGGGTTTGATTCCCAGCTCTGCCGCCTGAGCTGTGGAGGCTTCTCTGGGGAATTCAGATTAGCCTGTGCACTCCCACACACGCCAGCTGGGTGACCTTGGGCTAGTCACAGCTTCTCGGAGCTCTCTCAGCCCCACCTACCTCACAGGGTGTTTGTTGTGAGGGGGGAAGGGCAAGGAGATTGTCAGCCCCTTTGAGTCTCCTCACAGGAGAGAAAGGAGGATATAATTCCAAACTCCTCCTCCTCCTCCTCCTCCTCCTCCTCCTCCTCCTCCTCCTCCTCTTCTTCTTCTTCTTCTTCTTCTTCTTCTTCTTCTTCTTCTTCTTCTTCTTCTTCTTCTTCTTCTTCTTCTTCTTCTTCTTCTATATATAATTTCCACGTCAGTTTCCCTGAGCAGTAGGTCGCTGTTTTACGCAGGGCCGCTTTGATTTTGGTCTTCAAGGGACGTTCCACGGGCTTGTAGGCGCTTTGTGCTTTTTGATGTATATTTTATTCTTTTTCACCCTTTAGGAACGTTTTAGGGGGACCATCTGAATGGATTATGTATTACCTGTCTGGGCTTGGAGCTTTCTTTAACGGGAGAATTCACGTCGGGCTTTCTGTAAATGGAATGTTATAAGTCCAGGCTGAATTGTACGTTTGTTTTGATGTTCTTTTATTGATTCGCCTGCTGAAAATCAGTTAAATATGGGGATGGAGATTTAATTTTTTTCTCCTGTTGGAAAACCCTTCACCTTTATTGCTTTTGCTGCTTCTAATTTGCTCCTGCCCTGGAAACAAAAGCAGATCAATCCCGTTTGAACAAAAGGTTTCATAACATGTTTTCAGCAAGGTGGATTTGCAGACCTCTTGCTTCAGAAAGTGGCTCTACCACTGCAAAACAGTTCGTTCGTTCTCTGCTCTGCTACATGCTTGAGAACCAGAAGAGTGGTTAAGAGCAGTGGACTCTAAACTGGAGAACCGGGTTCGATTCCCCACTCCGTCACATGACCAGAGGAGTCTTATCTGGTGAACCAGGTTGGTTTCCACTTTCCTCCATATGAAGCCTGATGGGGACTTTGGGCCAGTCCTGTTGCTCTCAGAACTCTCTCAGCCCCACCTGCCTCATAAGGTGTTTGTTGTGGGCAGAAGAGAAAGGACTTTGGAAGCCAATTTGAGTCCCCTTAAAGGAGAGGAAGGTGGGATATAAATCCAAACTCCTCCTCCTCCTCCTCCTCGTCTTCATCTTCATCTTCATCTTCATCTTCGTCTTCGTCTTCGTCTTCGTCTTCGTCTTCGTCTTCGTCGTCTTTGTCATCGTCTTCTTCTTCTCCTCCTCCTCCTCCTCCTCCTCCTCTCCCGTAGGAGCAGCAGTGGCATAGGAGGTTAAGAGCTCGTGTATCTAATCTGGAGGAACTGGGTTTGATTCCCAGCTCTGCCACCTGAGCTGTGGAGGCTTATCTGGGGAATTCAGATTAGCCTGTACACTCGCATACACGCCAGCTGGGTGACCTTGGGCTAATCACAGCTTCTCAGAGCTCTCTCAGCCCCACCGACCTCACAGGGTGTTTGTTGTGAGGGGGGGAGGGCAAGGAGATTGTAAGCCCCTTTGAGTCTCCTGCAGTAGAGAAAGGGGGGATAAAAATCCAAACTCCTCCTCCTCCTCCTCCTCCTCCTCCTCCTCCTCCTCCTCCTCCTCCTCCTCCTCCTCTTCTTCTTCTTCTTCTTCTTCTTCTTCTTCTTCTTCTTCTTCTTCTTCTTCTTCTTCTTCTTCTTCTTCTTCTTCTTCTTCTTCTTCTTCTTCTTCTTCAGGCAGACTTGCTTTCATCCCACAATGACTCATTGATGGATTCCGCACAATAGAAATAAAACGTCCTATAGGTGGTTTTAAAAGATCCACTTTGGCATTTTGTGTTCCCATAGTGTGGGAGAACACAAGGGTTGCCAGCCAAAACGGATCTTTCCCCCCGCCTGCTGCACGGAGCTCTTGTCCATTCCACAATGGCGCCCGCCATTTTGTTTGCTGCTGCAGATTCTCAGTGGAGATTTTTCACGGTTTTCAAGGGTGCATTTTGCCAAGCGTAACTAGGAGCAGGGAAAACATCCACTCTCAAGGTCAAACGATCAATTTAATTTCCTGTAGCCTTGGACGCCATCTTGGAATTCCACATAAAAAAAGGAAATGCCCGTGTGGCATGGGTTCTGTGGAAACAGTATCTCATATGCTGTTGAATTGTCCTTTTTATGAGATCGATAGGAAGAAGCACATAATCCCCTTCCTGCATGGAAGCGAAGCCATTACAGATAAACAGAAGGTGATATATCTTTTAAACAGCCACAACTACGAGCTGTTGAAAGTGGTGGCTAAATTTTTAAATGGTGTTATTTTAACTCGTCAGAAGTTGTAAAGCCTGTTATTATCTTGCAATGTTACTGTTAAACTATTTATATGCCATTTAAGGTATTCGAAATTGAATTTAATTTCATTCCATTGGTTAGTTTTGTAAGCCACCCTTCCTTTCGCGGACTCAGGGTGGCTTCCAACAATTTAAAAACACAAGGAAAAGCTGAAAACATCTCATCTGGGTGGCGACCGCCTCTACAATATAAAACTAATGTACCAGCATATTACAGGGAAGCAAGAGAGACGGAGAAAAGAGAGGGAATGTATTTGCCACCGGTAAACGAAGAGACAGAAAGGATCTCATGCAACTCATTCTCCACCTTCAGAGACAGAAAGGATCTCATGCAACTCATTCTCTTCGTTTACCGGTGGCAAATACATTCCAGAGAGCGAGATTAAAGATAATCCAACTTGTCTGACAAAACAGTTGTAGCAAAAACCCCAGGAGGTGCCAGTCTTAATATAAAACTCAATGGGAAATACATTTCCAAGCAGCCAAGCCGATGAATCACGCCGCAACACAAGGTTTTTTGTTCCTTTTCTTCTTTTCACAGGGGCTTCGACAATCCACACAGGGGAAAGCCGGGGGTTTGCTTACGCTGCCAGCACAACTCAACACTGCACCAAACGGCGCCACCGCACAGTGCCGGTTGCAGTGCTGAGCCGGTAGACGACGTCTTTCCAAAACCAGAAGAAAAAATCTATCGGGGGAAATCAGAGAAAGGGAGAAGCACCCTTCGGCCAGTCAGATCAAACGTCCGTCTATCTTTTCGTCCATCATCCTGACCAGTTCAAACAGCCACTAGCCGGATGGATTCCGTATAGCGGCATCCCAAGTTGGAGATGAAAGCCACAGCTTTCCTAGCCTTCGTTCCCAGAATCTTTCTTTCAGAGTTAAACATTGCCTTTGAACATAGAACACAGACCTGTCAGATCACAGAATCATAGAGTTGGAGAAGACCCCAAGGGCCGTCGAGTCCGACCCCCTGCAACACAGGAAAACACAATCGAAGCACTCCAGCAGCGGAGTAGGAGGTTAAGAGCTTGTGTATCTAATCTGGAGGAACCGGGTTTGATTCCCCGCTCTGCCGCCTGAGCTGTGGAGGTTTATCTGGGGAATTCAGATTAGCCTGTGCACTCCCACACATGCCAGCTGGGTGACCTTGGGCTAGTCACAGCTTCTCGGAGCTCTCTCAGCCCCACCCACCTCACAGGGTGTTTGTTGTGAGGGGGGAAGGGCAAGGAGATTGTCAGCCCCTTTGAGTCTCCTGCAGGAGAGAAAGGGGGGGATATAAATCCAAACTCATAAGAACGTAAGAACTAGCCTGCTGGATCAGACCAGAGTCCATCCAGTCCAGCTCTCTGCTACTCGCAGTGGCCCACCAGGTGCCTTTGGGAGCTCACCTGCAGGAGGTGAAAGCAATGGCCTTCTGCTGTTGCTGCTCCTGAGCACCTGGTCTGCTAAGGCATTTGCAATCTGAGATCCAGGAGGATCAACATTGGTAACTCTTCTTCTTCTTCTTCTTCCTCTTCCTCTTCCTCTTCCTCCTCCTCCTCCTCCTCCTGCTGACAGGTGGCCATCCAGCCTCCCTTTAAAAACCTCCAAAGAAGGAGACTCTACCACACTCCGAGGTAGTTCATTCCACTGTCAAACAGCCCTGACTGCCAGGAAGTTCTTCCTGATGTTTAGGTGGAATCTCTTTTCCTTCCCCTTGAACCCATGACTCCTGATCTTAGTCTCCACAGCAGCGGAAAACAAGCTTGCTCCCTCACCAACATGACTTCCCTTCAGATATGTAAACAGGGCTATCATTTCACCTGTTAACCCTCTCTTCGCCAAACTAAACACCCCCAGCTCCCTAAGCCTCTCCTCATAGTAGGGCATGGAATCTAGACCGCACACAGCAAGGATTTGGGCTACAAAAAGACGTGGCTGACTGCTACCCTGCACTATGGGACAAAGTGAGGCTGTTCTTTATTGCCTTCCCAACATCATATTCTGTGCCGTCGCCCAACTTCGTTTCAAGCAGAGGAACAGGCTGAAAATGATTATGGATAACAGATAACCTTTAATGTCATAGTACAGTGGTGGCAAACCTATGGCACGGTTGCCAGAGGTGGCACTCAGAGCCCTCTCTGTGGGCACGTGTGCACAGAGCTCGTCAATTGAGCTGTGGCTATGCTAAACTCCGCTGCTTCATATTGATGTATTTGGGGCTATGTAGGGATGGGTGGAGGATGATGATGTATGAGTCTGAAATTGCATGAGTCTGAAATTGTATGAGTCTGAAATTGTGTGCATCGAGGAATGCTGCTGTAAATTTCGTTGTGCGTGCACAATGACAATAAAATGCTTATGCTTATGCTTATGCTTATGTGATAATAGTGCAATTATTTCAGGGAGATTATTAGCACTAAACCTAAGACCTAGTTTTGGGGAAGCAGTGTAGGTAACCCTGTTAAGCACTATTAAACCCCATTGATTTTCATAGGAAGAACTAAAGCGTGATCCTTTACCTGGGAGTAAGCTCGGTTGCTGGCAATGGGGCTTGCTTCTGAGCAAACCCTCCTAGGGTTGTGATTCACCCATTCGAAGTGTTGCACAGTTGCTTCGAAGCAGAGACACCGACTACTACCCAGCTTACTCCTGAGTAACGTGCGCCTCGGAGCCAACCGTTTTTTCTAAACTAAAACCTCATTATTCAGGTTAAATTGCTATGTTGACACTAAGTGGGTTTTGGGTTTTTTTTTTATTTATTTATTTATTTATTTATTTATTTATTTATTTATTTATTTATTTATTTATTTATACTTTAGGTTTCTATACCGCCCCGTCCCCGGAGGGCTCTGGGCGGTGCACAGAATATAGTAATAGATACAATCACAAAACCAATATAGTTGATTAAAACTTATAAAACTTATAAAAGCAGCGAGACTAACTAAATATTAACATTTAATACAAACGTAAGTAGCACCCTCGGAATAACTGGGGCAAATGTTAAATTCCTTCCCCAAAAAGAGGGAAAACGGGCGGTCTCAGCAGGTGTTATAGGCCCAGATGTAGGGGCCAGAACAGGGGGGGCACTATCAGCGGCTGGTCTCTCCAAAGGCCCGGTGGAACAGCTCAGGATCTTACAGGCCCTGTGGAACTTCGGGCTAGGTCCCGCGATGGGAACCGGACCAGCTGGTGGGAGAGCGTTCCACCAGGCCGGGGCCAAGAGCTGTGAAGGCCCTGGCTCCATGTGGAGAGCTTTTCAGCCGTGATCATCCCGAGGGGCCGGGGACCACTAGTAAATTGGCCTCTGCTGAACAGAAGAGAGCCGCGTGTAAGGGAACTATATGGGGTGATGCGGTCTTGAAGAAGATAATGAGGGTCCCAGGCAGCGTAAGGCCTTAAAGGTCAATACCAGCACCTCAGCAGGCGCATCCGGAACTCTGCACCGGGGAGCCAGGAATGTAGTCGGCGCCCAGCACAGGCTGAATATGATCCCAACTGGCGCTGCCTGTGAGCAGAGCGCGCCGCCGCATGTTGGACCAGTTTCAGTCTCCTGGATCGAGCGCCAAGGGGAAGGCCAAGCGTGAAGAGCGAGAGTTACCTAATAGTCTACAGCCTGGAGGTGACCGTTGCATGGATCCCGCAGTGGCTAGATCCGCTTTGGGAGAGGAAGGGGCCAGCCCGTCGGGCCTGAAGCGGAGATGGAAAAAGAGCAACCCGGGTTATATGGGCCACCTGGGCTCTCCATGGAAAGAGACAAATCCAGGTGGACCCCCAGGTATATATGGCGCTTATACTCAGAGGGGCCGGCGCCAATGTGACCCTCCTCCCACACCGGGCGGCTGAAAAGTCCCGCCTTCTCGCTGCCAAGCCAAAGGATTCCTCCGTCTTCGACATGGATTCAG